>NC_056725.1:483462301-483669258 GCF_019279795.1 Protopterus annectens | reverse complement strand
GTGTCTGTGATTCCGGTGCACTCTCATTAATATGTATATGGCGCTACTGCGCCGGATATTCCATGCACCGCCGGCGCAGGCCTTCCGCCGGCCTTGCGCCGAGCTTCATGAATCCCGGGGAATGAGTATTTAAAACAAAATATAACTATGAAAGAATTGAATGAAATTCTAAAAGATATCGACATGAATTCTGCAACATGACTGGATATACTTGATTATGGTATATATAAAGAAATGAAGGAGTAGCAAAAAATAATTTTTATAGATGTTATGAATGAATGGTTAGAAACTGGTATTAAAGAGAAAGTGGTATGTAAAGGAGTTATAAAATTTATATTTAAAAAAGGAAATTAAACAGGAGCTAAAAAATTGGAGACCTATAACATTGAATAATACGTATTATATAATTTTTATGGGAATAATAACAAAAAGGTTACAAAAAAATGGATAGGATATATGAACAAAATGTATTCAGAGAAAAGGAAAAGGAAGCCAAGAGTTATTATGGATAATAAGAGAAATAATTGATGACAGATAAATAAAAATGTAGGCGTGAAGATTATGATAGGGGATATAATTAAAGCCTATGATAATATTCAATCTAAATCATTATGGGGAATTTTGCAGGCATATAATGTATGCAAAAATATTGCAAGTAATAAAATCAGTTTATGAAAGGAAGTATGTCAAATTAAATATAAATGCTTGTATTGGGGAAGAAAGAAAAATAGAATGAGGAATAAAGTAGGGCTGCCCAGATAGTAGTGTAATTTTCTCATTTGTTATGAATGTAATAGTGAATGAAATTAATATAATGTCAAGTAGCAGCAGATACAACATGATGAAAGAAGTTCAATTGCCAATACTGTATAATTCTGCAGATGATATTGTGCTAATTGTTAAATATAAAGTATGGATGGAAGAAGTAATGAAAAATTAAGTATAAATTGAAAAAAAATGGTTCAAGTATAAATAAAGAGAAAAGTAAAGGATTTGGTTTTGAAAGTATGAAAGGAAGTATTGAGTTCAATGAAAAATATATAGATATATTAGGAATAATATTTGGAAGGAATGAATAGAGACAGAAACAATGAGATAATGCACTCAAAAAAGTAAAGGATATGATTATTTTTTTGGAAATCATATAGATCTTCATATAGAAAAAAGCACACTTGTTGAACACCATGGTAATAGAGACATTTGTTTATGTTGCTTACATCTATATGATTCCTATTAAGTTTGAAAAGGAACTAATGATGATTATATATTCTTTTATATGGGAATCTAGACTGAATCCAGTCAAGAGAGAGATTCTATATATGAAAGAAGAGCAAGGAGGCTTGGGTTTAATAACCCCAATAGTGCATGCAGCATCTTTAATTTTATATAAGGTATTAAAAATAACTATGTAGGAAAATAAAAACTTGACAGAACTTGTACTATATTAGAAATACAAAGAATTGTGGAAAGGAATGAAAGTTAAAAAAGAAGTAAAAGCATTGTGTATGAAGAAATGAAAGTGTATCAAAGCAAAATTGTGTTATGCAAAATAAAAAAGAATATATGTAAAAAAATGAAAGGAATGGTACTTAAATATTATGAAAGCATGTAATTACAATGATCCATGGAAAGATTTAGAAACAGATAAGAAAAAAGCTATAATGATGAGATATAATAATTATAAAAAGATTAAATAATGTGATGATTTTTTTATGGAGATTGTCTATTAGAAAATTGCTAGTTAACAAATATGCCATGCAAGAAAACACAAGATAGAATATGTAAAAAATGTGGAGAGTTTGAGACTTTCAACATTTTTGAAAAGTGGAAGAGTTAATAATTTGTGGAAAGAAATATGTAAACACAATAGGGTGAAAAGTCTGTTAAAATGTGAGCAAATAAATATGGACATAATATAATGTGGTTATTATGGTGCATGAAAACAGGAAGAAGTGAAGAAAATAGACAGAGTAATAGTTTATGTTTTATGGACTATGTGGCATGATAGACTAAATGAAATTAAATACAAGGGAAAATGGACTTTGACAGATTCTGGAGAAAATTATGTTTTGTTGTGGATAAAAGAGTGGGGGAATGCTTAATTTGGTGTTTATAATGTATGAAGATTTGTAAATAGATGTATATAATGTAAATATCTAAATAATATGTAATGTATATATCAATGAAAAACTTGTTGTGTTAAAATTTTAGTAAATGGTTGGTTTAGTAAAGAAG
Source organism: Protopterus annectens (assembly GCF_019279795.1). Taxonomy (NCBI): domain Eukaryota; kingdom Metazoa; phylum Chordata; order Ceratodontiformes; family Protopteridae; genus Protopterus; species Protopterus annectens. The sequence continues at coordinate 483,667,023 of NC_056725.1, read as the reverse complement.
TAAAAATGAGAAGACCTGTAGAACAGGATGCCTAATGAGTAGCATTTTGTTTATAATAGTTATGAATAGTGTAATAAAAGGATTAAATGAGAAATTAGATGACAGTAAATATATACAGGAAATGTGGATGAAATATCCTATTATTATGTCTTATACTGATGTCATAATATTAACAGTGAAAAATAGAAAAGAGATGGAAAAATAATTAGGAATATATTTAATAGAGTACAAGAGGTTGGACTAAATATCAATAAAGAAAAATGTAAAGGTATTGGTGGTGATAAAGATTTGGAAGGTGTGCAGTTTAGAAAAAGAATATGACCATTAGGAATTAGATTTGGAGAGTATGACATACTAAAGGAGCAATGAGAGAAAATATTGAGAGATTTAAATGGACTTACAATTATGTGAAGTAGGTATAGTTTGTCATTAAATAAAAAGTACATTTCATAAATACAATATGGATGGGAAAATGTCATATCTAGCTAGTATATGTATGGTCCCAAATGATATGGAAAAGCAGCTTATTGAAATATTTTTTTCAATTCAGCTGCAGGTCCAGACTAAATCCAGTCAAAAGAGAAGTTTTGTATATAAAGAAAGCTAAATGGGGTGTGTGCTTATTGATCCTGATACTATATGGAGCATCTTTAAATTTATATAAGGTTTTGAGATAGATAAGTGGAAAAGAGAATACGTTGGTAATAAATATATTTAAAGTAAAATATAATAAAAAATTGGATGCAATTAAAATGAATAACAGAGTAAAGGAATGGAAAATGAAGGGATAAGTAGATATCAAGAAAACAATTAAAATGTGGAAACTGAGAATAGATAGAGTTGATAAAAATAGGAAACATTAGTATAAGAATATTATGAGACAAAATTATTGTGTGAATCCTTGGTAACATTTATCAGAAGAAAACACCAAACCTATAAAGCAAAGGAATAAATGGTATATGAAAAATGTGGTATATCAAGACTTTTTATGAAGGTTGCAAATCAATAAGCTACCTGTTAAAGGAAATATGCCTTACACAACGTTGATGAGAGAGTTCGTATTGTGGGGATTTGGAGACAAGTGAGCATGTTTTTTAACATGCAAAAGAGTTAAAAATTTATGGGGAAAATAATAAAAACAAAATACTTAAGGAATAACTAGATTATAAACAAATAAATATGGACATGATTGAGTATGGGTTTTATAGGATAAATATTAAAAAATATGTTAACAATCTGAATAAAAATATTTGGTATAATTTGGATGATTTGGAATGAAAGGATAAATTAGGTTATGTTTAATGATAAATGGAGTTTACCAGATATAAAGAAAATCAAGTGGTTTATTATGGAGAAAAGACTGTGTGTCATTATGAATGTAATCATCTTTTAATAGATAATGGAGAGTTAAAGTATGAGATGTCAGTTCTTTTCTGTAAATATGTAAATCTATGTATTGCAAATATAGTGTAAATAGGTTGTAAATGAAAATCCAATACTGGTCATTGTTGCGAGTGGGACCCATTTTGCAGGAGCACTTCATGTTTTCATTCCAGGCACATAGGTGGCCCAGAGAAACAGGAAGGCAGATGGAGAGAGAAGGAGACGATGGAAAGGTAAAAGAAATGAAGGAGAAAGCAGATAAGAATTTCAGAGAATGTGTGAAGGATTCTGAAGAGATTATTCTAAGAAATCTGCTTGATGGAGATGAGTCATCAAATGATGAATGCATAATTATAACTCTCCTGTCAGAAGGGTTGCAGGATGAATTACTTAAAGAAATGGTGACGCAGGGTGAGCCAGAAAATAAAGGAGATGTTTCTTGAGGGAACAGCAGAGAAAATCTTGATGAGATGGAAAAGAAAACATATGCAGACAAAGCAAAAGAAGGCAAAAGGGGAGTAGCAGAAACAAAAACAGGAGACAAAGAAATGGACAAGTATGAAGCATATGACAATTTAAAAGCTCCTTTGGATGTAAAAGCACATGAAGTAAGAGCATTTATTCTTATTAACAAGGAGACATTTTGTGACATCATATTTGAGACAGTTTTTTTTAATGTAAAATTTTCTTGGAGAATATGAAAAAGGAAAGCCTGTAACCCATGGAATCTTTATGTGATATAAAGATTCAACAGGGAAACAAAAAAAGAAAATGTGTGTACATCTTCAAACAGAGGTAGAAAGAGAGTCATTGAAATGACATGGAAAATGTTATGTAAAGAAGTACTGGACATTGCAAAAGTTTATGACAAAAGGGGATTATGCACTGGTGGATGGGATTGTAATAATGTGTTAAAAATAGAAAGAGAAATATTATACATTTACCAAGTACGATAAATATGGGGGTAATGGGGGTATTGTAAAATACTGGTGACAACTCCAAACATATTTTGTTTTGTGTGTGTGCGTGTGCGTGTGTGTGTGTGTGTGTGTGTGTTTATGTGTGGAAGAGAAGGACATTTGATAAGTAACTGTGACAAAACTAAATTTTATATTTGGGGAAATGGGACATGAAGAAAAAATATGAATTAAAATTTTATAAATGTAACATTTATGGATAGAGTGCAAAAATGAAAATAAGAGTAAGGAAAATGAAAAAAAATGAACAAAATGAACAAAAAGAATCTATAGAAGTAGTAGATACAGAAGAAAAATTAGATGAGAAAAATAATAAAGAGGACATAGAAGAAGGTTCTGAAATAAGTGAAGAAAAAGACATAAGTTGATAGATAAAAGAAAAAAGAAATATATTGGTAAAAAGGTAAAAAAAATTGTAAAGGGGTCTATATCAATATATTAAAGGTTCATTCTCACAAATCATCATTTATCAAACCATATAGAGAGAATGCTCACTTCCATGAATGTTCAGTTCAACAAATTACTTTGCCAGGGATAGTAGCCAGCATTCATACCATCACACAAAGCACAGTATTTTTAAACCCACCCCCCCCTAACTATATATACCAATTCTGAAATCGCACTACAGTGGGGAAAAGGGCAAATTTCTCATGCTGGGCAACTCATAACTTTTCCTGTGAAAGTAATTTGTTGAACTGAACATTTATGGATATGTGTAGAACTGTATCAGAAGGTATAGTTATAGGAGAAGGGGAGGCAGTTGAAACAGTATTTTTTGATAATCTTGCAATATGGCTAGAGATAAAGGAAAACAATGAATATATAAAAGTAGTCAAAGGAATAAAAAGGATAAAGGAGAAATCATGGAATGAAGAAGTAAAGACCTTAGTAATATGGTTATGGAAAAATCATATTAATATGAGAACATTTTATAAAAATTAGTCTGAATGGTGGATGATATTTAAGGAAAACATGTCAGAAACTGTTTTTACGTTGGCAATATGATGTCAGAACATATAATGATGCATTGGAAGATTTAGAACATAGTGATAGAAAGTATTTTGACAACCAAAAAGAATTATATGAAAGAAATCAAGAAAAAATACAAGAATTGTTATATAAGTAAATATATTTTTACAAGGAAAATGGGAAATACTGAGTTACTTAAGCAGATAAGTAAAGGAAGATGGTAGTGTAATGAGAGAAATAAAAATATAAAAGGAGAAATGTAAAGACTGCAAGAAAAGATTATGAATAGTGTAGTACAATATGTACAATAAATGTTAAAAAAGAAAAAAGACAGTATTGAAAAAACACATGAAAAGTAAAAAAAATAAAAATAAAAATAACAGAAAAAAGGAGAAAGAGTTAGAAAAGGAAATTTCTTTAAATGAGCTAGGTGAAGTATTACAACAAGCAAATATCATTCAGCTGCAGGAGCAGATGGAATAGGGTATGAAATGTAAAAAAATTAAGGGAGTGGCAAAAAATAGTTGTTAAAGATTTTGAATGAATGGTTAAATGAAAGTTTTATGTATAAAGAATTATGTAGAGCAATACTTAAATTCATATGGAAGGAAGAAGGCAGAAGACAATTAAAAAACTGACAACTGATGGTATTGAATAATAATGATTATAAGATTTTTATGAAACTAATACAAAAGCAATTCAAAACTAAAACAGAAAACATTATGGATGATAGTATATATAGTATAAAGGGGAAGGGATGTCAAGAATTATTAATCACAGAGTAATTTTGGATGACATTATGAATAGAATATAAGTGAAAATCATGATAAGAGACTTTAATAAGGCATTTGATGCAATTAAAATGAAATCTTATGGATAATAATAAAATAATGTAATATAAGTAGGAAAGTTAGGAAATATGCATTGTCAGCATGTAGTAATAATAAAAAAAAATGTTACTTGTAAATGGCTAGTTAAGTCAAGAGATACATATCTAGAATGGTATAAGACAGGTCGGTCCAATGAGTTGTATACTCTTTGCATTACTTATGAATGGGATAGTATGTGAAAAAAATCACAAAATAAAAGTGGTGGGGTATATAACACTTGAATGGTTAAGAATTTTAATTGCATTAACATGTGCACATAACATTATAATAACTCCATAGAACAAAACATGGTTAAAAGAAGTAATAATTTGCACAAATGTGTGTCTAGAGGTGAGAGGGTTGAGTTTAAATAAAGAAAAACATAAATGTTTAGGTGATATAGTAAAGATAGGGGTATATATTTTACAATGAATGAAAATTCTGTGTTAGGTATACAATTTGTGAGTAAATATGTAAGTAGAATTTAATGGGAAAAACAATAAAAAATATATTTTTTGGAGAACACAAATTATCATTTAGAAAAAAAGCTTATTTGATAAACTCAGTACTTGTGGGAAAACAACATATTTTAGCAGGTGTATTTATGCTGATAGTATTTGAAAAGGAGTTATTTTTATTTATATGGGGTGCTAGAGTAAACCCAATAAAAATATGAGTTCTCTAAATAAAGAGGAAGGAGATTTATGATTAATTAACCCAGTGGTATATGCTGCTTCATTAAATTTGTACAAAGTGTTAAAGTGGATATGTGAAAAAGATGAGAGATTAGTAGTAAAATTGTATAAATATACATATGATAAACCTTGGGGTATGGTAAAAAAGAGTAAAAGAGAAAAAGAGTGGATAAATGAAGAAATAAAATATTACCAAGAAAAAATATTTTTGTGGAAAATAAAAATTGATGATAAATAAAAAGATAGAAAATTATGGTATAGGAACATAATGATAAAACATTGCTATGTAAAACCATGGGAACATCTAACAGATAAATAAAAGGAAAGCTATAAAAATAAAAAGCAAACACAGTAATCAGAAAGTAGAATGTCAAGAAATTTTGTGGAGACTGGTAATAGATAAATTGCTAATAAAAGGGAACATGCCCTATAAAAAGAAAAGTGATAGAATATGTTTACATTGCCAAGAAAAAGAAACTATGGAATGTGAGTTTTTTGAAATATAAAAAAGTTAAAGGGAAACTATATAAACAAGATTTTGCTGAAGATATAAAAGATGTGCATAAAATAAATATGGATATGATTAAATGTGGATATTATAAGAATAGAAGTAAAGAATATGTTATAACAATAGATACAAAGTTATTTTATGGTATATGGGTTATATGGAATGAAAGACTAAATACAATTATTTATTTATTTTTATTTATTTTACATTTGTTGACTGGGATAGTCCATCTGGGTGTGAGGCCATTTTCAGCGGAGACCCGTGGAGAAAAGCTCCAATAAAACAAGAACAACATTGACAGGTACAGTGTCAGTTTTACATAGAATTTAACAGAAATATCTAGAGACAATAAAGAAAGTACACTATACAGTAGGTACTTCAGTGAAAAGGTGAAAGTTATTACAATATAGTAAAGTCATATCTACATACATATATATATATATATATATATATATATATATATATATATATATATGGTTCCCCTTCATATGATCAAATTTCTCTAAACTCGAAAGTCATAAACTCAAAACCAGAATCTCGAATTTAGAGAAACTCGAACATATGAAAGGGACAAAAAAAAAAGAAAGTAACAGCTTTCAAATGTTTTTGCAGGAGGGTTCAACCCCCTGCACCCCCCCATGTGGGGGACTGTGCCCCTCACACCCCCCTACTTAAATATACCTACTCCGAGATTGCACTATAGTGGAGGAAAGGGAAATCTCCCATTCCGTACTATACGCCCAAGCGCAAAACAGAAGATTTTCCATTCCTCCGCTATAGTGTGGTTACGGAACATTCACATTTAAACTGCTAGGGTACAGGGTACCTGGCCCCCTGCAATAAGTTAAGTTAACTTTTTTATTTTTTTAAATCTAAAGCTCCCATTCACAATTTCGAGTGAATCGAAGTTCGAGATTCTGGTCTCGAGATTATGAATTTCGAGTTTCCATAAGGGGAACTATATATGTGTATATATATATATATATATATATATATATATATATATATATATATATATATATAGATATGTAGATATATATATATATATATATATATATATATATATATATATATATATATATATATATTTCTTTTTTTTTTTTTCTGAGGACAGGGGTCCATCTTTAGTTGATCATTTGAGTATACTTTAATACGTGTACATATGTATACCCTTACAAAAGAAAAGAAATGATCAAATTATACTCTTATAGTAGGTAGCTGATAGGTGGTGTTAACAAGTGGGAGTGGGGTATACATGGAGACTATAAAATTTAGGGGATGAAATTTGATGTGGGCTTATGTGGTATTAGCCTGGCTTGGTGCAGGAGCAGAGCCAGTTGTTAGTGAGGTGGTCTTTGAGCAGAGTTTTGAATTGGTATAGGTTGGTAGCATTTAGGATGTGTTCAGGGATTGAGTTCCAAAGTTTAAAGATGTGGTGGGAGTAGAGGGCATCCCCGGATTTGTTGTTGCTTTTGGATACTTAGAGGACTGTTTTGTGTGAGGATCGGAGTTGTTGAGTGTTGGCATATGGTTGGAGTAATTGTTGTAGTGCTGGGGTCCTGTTTGGCTGGTATATTAGTTGGTAAGTAAAGACAAGTTGGGTATAGGTTAGTTGTTGTGGGAATTCTAGCCAATTTATTTTTTATAGGGCAGAGCAGTGGTGGGACCTATATGGGGGCTAGTGGTGAACTTGGCTATTTTATTGTAGGCTGATTTAAATTTGGTAAGGTCAGGCTTGTTAAGGTTTGTAAAGATGGGAGAAGCATAGAGAACAGTAGATAAGAGATGAGTCCTGGCGATGCTTGGTATAGAATTGCTAGTTAGGAAATGATTAATTGGGTAAAGAGAAGCTAGTTTGATGTGTGTTTATTTAATGGTTTGAGAGAGGTGTAGGTCAAATTTTAATTTGCTATCAATTGTGACACCTAGTATTTTTTTATGTGAGCTGGTGTTTATGATTGTGCTGTTGGAGGAGTGGATTTGAAAAGTGGTTGAGGGATTGGGTGTTTTTGGTGAGGAGCAAGAGCATGAGTTTGGTCCTGTTTGGGTTCAGTATGAGTTTAGTGTTAGTTAGCCAGGATTCTACTTCTCAGAAGGATTGCTGTGTTATAGCCTGCAGTTGTGTTAGAGAGGGGGGCATGCATATCAGGGTAGAGTCATATGCATATTGGATGACAGAGACGAGAGATGTGGATTTATAGAGTTGATTTGTGAAGATGGTAAAATGTAGGGGCCCTAATATGGAGCCTTGTGGAACTCCTATGTTAACAGGGAGCAAAGATGACAACTCCTGTTGCCATCTAAAAGCCTGCTGGCATTTGGTTAGATAGCTGTGGAACCAAGCTAGGGAAGAATAACTGAGATGTAATGTGGCCAGTTCTGACAGCAGCTTTTGGTGTGAAACTGTGTCAAATGCCTTTTAGAGCTCTATTAAGATTGATGAGACATATTTATTCTGATTTCTGTGTTCATTTATTGTGTTAGTAAAAGTGAGGAGGGTGGTTGTGGTGCTGTGCTGGGGGCAAAAACCATGTTGTGTGTTTGATAGGAGGTTATTGGAGAGAAAGTAGTTTAGAAGCTGGGAGTGAATACATTTTTCTAGTATTTTGGAGGGAGGTGAAAGAATGGCAATGGGCCTGTAATTAGTAAGCTCAGTAGAGATGCCACCTTTATGCAGTGGGGTGATATAGGAGACATTCCAGATTAGATTATGTTTAATGGTAAACGGATTTTAGCAACAATATTAAGTAAAATCAGATAGTGGTTATGGAGAAAGAGTGGGGGCTAATACAGATGAAAATTTAGTATGATTGTATGGGAAATTATGAATATGTGCAAATAGATTTGTATAACTATACATTTGTAAATAATTGTAAATATGTAACTATGTTATAAATAAGAGTTCTTTTTTATATAAATAAAGGATGCCTACTTTTTATGATAGGTGCCTGGAATCTTTTACATCGATCTAAGGTACCACCAACTCAAGCAGGTGGTACCTTGGTTTAACATTTTATTTGAAGGAGGCACAATCGCTTCTATATTAGGTCCTCAAAAAACGTATTCATAAATAGCTAAACAGCAAAATTCATTACAGTGAAGGACAGAATTTTTCCCATGGTTATGAACCACTGGGGCCATCAACACAAATTTGCCCTTTTTCCTACTATAGTGTGATCTTGGAGTTGGTATATATAGTTAGTGGGAAAGTGGATGGCACAGTCCCCAATATAGGGGTGTGGGGGAGTGAAGACTCCCACTTGGGTAGGTTTGTTTAGTGCAGTGCGTGTTCCAGAGTGTTAGTGGGCCAGTGATTCTTAACCCTGGAAAAAATGACATGCTTCCCTGTCATGAATTTCACTGTTTAGCTGTCAATTAATACATATTTGATGAATATGTATTTCGATTAATTAATATAGATCTGGAACTATCAGTACTACATACTTTATATGGAAATAAAACCTACAGCATTAAGCACCAAAGGTGAGTCCTTTGGATAAGCAGGCTTGGCATAATGATACAAAGTGATTCAAGATACCTCATAACTTGATGAATCTGTTTAATTATGTCAGTTACATAAAGTAAGAATAACTGCATGACTAATAAGAATAAAATACCTTGATTATTGACTTTGTGTTTGCATATATGGCAAAAGTAAAAGGTTTAGGTACAGTACAGAGTCAATTATCTGAATGTCAATTATCCAAAACATCAATTATCTGAACACAGTCTTCCAGCGTTTTTGGGTAGGAAAAGTCATAAACTCTAAATATGTAAATGTATTTATTTATTTATTGCAGTTTGTTTACCGGGAAAGTCCACTGGACCAATGTAGCCCATTTTCAATGGAGGCCCGAGAAGAAAAGCTCTAGACAGAAAGACAATATTATAAAAACATTCAAAAGTAATAACTAAGTACAGTATTTTTAACATATTTACAAGAATAACAAATTAATGCTCAAACAGTACATCATAAGTGGAGACAAAAGAATTATTTATGCAATGGCTGAGTTCTGAATAGAATAGGATAAAGATAGGTGTCAGGATTCAGGAAGGATGAGTACATTCACATATGTAAGTCTTTTGAGCTTGTAACCTGCTCATGTGTGAAAAATAGTCTTTATTGTCCACTAGAATCACAGAATGGTTGAAAAGTGAATTCCCTACATGCAGAAAAAACACGATTTTAGAAATCCTGTATCCAGTTTAGTGTATGTTTGATTATCTGAACTATCCTAGATCCCAATTAGTTTGGATAACCTACTCTCTACTGTATATTACTTCACATAGTATTCTGAATCTTTATCCAGAAATCTCATATAATGCTGTCAGTGCTAATCAACAGAGATCCAGATGGTCCAGAACTGAGAAAAGTAGACACAAACCTTGGCAGATTCCATCTGAGACAAGTATAACATTTAGATTAAAGCACAAGAACTTTAGTCCATCTTGTCTTTTCTTTATAATTTCAATGAGCTGTCCTGATCTTCCTTAGCTATCTGAACAACTTTCAGCTAATATATGTAGTATAACTGAAGTTATTTACATTTAACATTTACCACTTGGGAATGAAAAATACTTCTTACAACACCTCCAGTTTCAAGTATCCAGCACTTTCAATTGAACAAGCATAGCTCTCTTTCAGGCCTAGAAATGTCAAATAAATAGATATGTAGATAGATAGATAGACATATAGATAGATAATTAGGTAAATGATAGGTTACAGTATATTAGGCATGCTTTTGTCTAGTAATTATTTTGGTAGCAGCAAATCTATAGGTGAGACAGTGTGGTATCATTGAAAACTATATTGCTAGATGAAGTCCTTTGCATCCTACGCTGAGTCATTTCCTATGGTCTGACCTACTTCATCTCATTTTATTTTTTTTTTTATCTTCTGCCCATGTCTGTTCCATGACAAAAGGTAAGAAAAAAATATTCTCTAAACAAGCAGATAAGGGAGGTAAGTATTAATGTATAGCTATCAATGTATTAAGAAGTACATGTCATTGCTTAAAAATTAAAAATAATGCAAGCCACTATCTGTCAACATGCTAGTTATTTACAACATTAAGGTTACGTGCAGGTTGAGATACACCACGTTTTTGACACTGAATCAATCCATGCATCCTCTACCCCTTTTCCAATTTTTGCACATGGGGTCAGAAGAAATTATGTAGACATTCCACTGCATTCCATTTTTTATACTGTACTTAAAATACATAAAAACCTAATTTGCACTCCAGGTTTGAAGAGCATCCTCTATTAAAGGATTACTTCTCAGGTGATTACTATGTTAGGTAGCTTATTAACTCTTTTCTTGCACAAGTGTTCTCTTACTTGAAGGATACTCTAAATTACTGACTATATTAACTTTTAGACTGCAAGGACTATTACTGAACTCATGTAGGTGTATGCATGCAATATAAATGTGTGTTACATACAATGCCAGAATGACTAGGTTAAGGCCCTAGATAAAATGTTACTTTGTCTCGTCTTCATCTTTTTCGACTCTAATTATTTTATAAATAATTGAGAGGATTCTTTACAAACAGCAGGAGCTATGGTTGAGGAACAGCTTGCCCCATCGTATGCTAATATTTCATAAGTTTATTTGAAAAAAAGGTTTCTGTATTGTCATGTCAATGCAGAATGTTATTTATAATGCTAGATTCATCAATGATTTTTTTGTTTGTTGTGGTCATCTGAAGAAATTTGGGGATGCTTTTTCAACAGTTGAACTGGGATGGATTTTGCTTAGAACTTACTGACCTTTGAATGAGAATAAATTAAATTTCTTGAATGTGACACATAGGGGACCAGAACTAGAACCAGTGACTTGTAAGCTTTGCAGAAAACCTATTTTCTTAAACAGTAACCTACCTCTCCTTTCGACTCCCTTTCATATGGAGAACTATTGTGACCAAAAAGGAGCCCTACTAGAGCTCATGATTTTTAAATAATTAAGGCAGATTAAAAGAAATGCTTACTGGTTACACACAATGCAACTTTTTAAGTGAGAAAAAAATTAAGTGAAGGGACCATAGAACATATTGCAATAGATTTGTTTATTCAGAGGTAAAAACATGTTAAATATGACATGGGGAAACTAAGATAAAATGCTTTTTTGTTGCCACTATCAGTGATGCCTCTTCAGTGTTTAAAATGATGACTTTGACTTTGGTCCACAGGTCTGTTTTAAGTTAAGGTGCAATTTTACATTTCCTACCCAAAAGAATAGTTTTTTTGACATAGGAAAAATAAGAATATATACAATATGATAGGGCCAAGAACTTCTATTCCCCTGAGCACTTCTTACTCATTGCCGTTTTACATATAATTTAAAGGGGAGTATATCTGAATCTCATGACATTGTCAGTTGTGGAAAGTGTAAAATTAGTAAGTATGCAATCAATGAACATTGTATTTATTTATTTATTTACTTATTTAACCTGTGCTAACTGCGTAAATAGACTGGTCTCCAGTCAAGAATCTGGCCCAAAGGGAAGCAATAAAACTAAATAGACAGACAGAGATATAGACAGGTAATACAGATATACATATAAATAAAGATATAGGTATAGATTTTTAGATATAGATACAGATACAGATATATTTTGAGATAGAGGTATAGATAAGCAGTTCAATATAGCTAGTCATCATATATTTGTTTGGACAGTAAGAGAAGATTTATGGACCCAGAAAAAGTCCTTACAGAGACAGAACATATAATCTCACAGACAGCAACCAGAAGACAAGAATATATATATGTATATATATATATATATATATATATAGAGAGAGAGAGAGAGAGAGAGAAATCTACTTTACATGGTCGACTTTCCACAAAGTCGACTTTCATATGGTCGAGACCATATGATCGACTTTTGGAAAGCCGACCATGTAAAATAAACACAAAAAGCACAACAAACGCTTACCATAAAACTGTTAGCAGGGGGGCAAGCCCACCTTGCACCCCCCATGGGGGGCTCTGCTCCCCACACCCCCTGTAACTTAAATATACCAACTCAGAGATCATACTACAGTGTGGAAGAGGGTAATTTTCCCATTCCGCACTGTACGGAGATAGCGGTTTCCTATGCTCAGCTTTACAAAAGTTGATCATATGGTCTCGGACATATGAAAGTTGACTTTGTGAAAAGTCAACCATGTGAAGGGGACCCATATATATATATATATATATATATATATATATATATATATATATATATATATATATATATATTAATAGATATAGATACAGATACAGATATACAGTAGCTATACTTTTAGATGGGCAATTCAATGTAGCTAATCGCCAGGCATGCTCTTAAAATGTTGGAAAAACTGGATGTCTAAGAAGAAAATTCACACAGACACAGAAAGAACATGCAAACTCTTCACAGACAGTGAAGAGAAGTCAAAACTGAACCCAGATGCTTTAGTTATAAGCTGTCCACTGTAAAATTATTAATGGCACTTTTTTTTCTAATGCCAGATATAATTGCATCACCACATCAGTAGTTTATGTTATAGACTGCAACTGTCCTAAGAGTTATTGGTACATTGGACTGACAAAATGAAAATTCAAGTTTCATATTATTAAATGTAAGGCAATTATTAAGGAAAAATACTTCTCTACTAAAGATCTTTATTGTATTAAGTCTAATATGGGCAGCAAAGATAACCTGTCTTTGAAAGTGCCAGCCTTTCTAGCATTGTATGGAGGATATTTGTACTGCTCTATTATGCCTAGAATCGCAATTGATTTTTAAATAAAACACTTGTTATTAAAAGTTTGAATGTGGACCTGGATTAGCCCACTTTAGAGTGAAAACGTATATAACTGTGAAAAATTGAAGGACTATACTATATGGGAGGGATTCAATAAAGCCTATACTGTCAGTTTTGATGGAGAGTGTATTACAGCATGATGTGTGTACAGCTGTGAAGAGTTTTAGATTCAGTGAACTCTGATTTGTGGCACATACTCACGTGCAAACATGGCAATTTCTGTGGCATGCAAATTGCAACATAAGTAGCTGAATTCTATGCTAATGAAGCAAACCAACATGGTGGAGCGACTCAACAATCTGCAAAGCAACTGTGTAGACAGTAGACTCCATGTTTGTGTTGCCCATTTATTCAAAAGTTTTCAGAATACAGCCACAGAAAGGAGTCTACATGGAAACAAGATCAAGTAAAAGTCCAACAATTTGTACAGTACTGACCAGAACATGCAAACCCACACACATTATGACATTATTAGACATGGTGGATGCTAGAGAATTAGATTATCAATAGCAACAATTCCTTTTTAAGTGCCATGACATAAATGCAGCTTTGGTCCCTCACTCCCAATGAAGAATGTACTCATAACTAATGTAGACATCTAAAAGTGTAAACCACATGAAACATGCCACTCATGCTGTCATGTAAGGATATGCAGTATGTATCTGATGGAATACAGTCATATTTTCTCAAAATTTGCATTCCTCTGTGCAGATATATAGTGAAGTAATACTCTCCCTTGTGTTTACAACACTGGGATCCCCTTCACTTTCCCTGCTTACACAGTTACCAACCATGTAGATTCAGGGCTGTCACCATGGTGAAGATGCAAATGAAGTCAAAACTCATTAGAACTGCTTAATTCCCAAAAATTGTAACCATGTAGGGATGTTCCTCATGTAGGCACTTCCACAGTGTTCTTGTTCAATGGATGGTAACAGTGAATGATGACATCAGGGATGTGTGTCATGTTGCACTTACAGAGGTGTACTTATAAGTCTGTGAAGTGCAAAAGTGAATGTAAGCAGTGCAAAATTCACAAGTTCTTTTTCATCCTCTTTACTGTTTGTTAAAATGTATCATCTGTATCCACTTTAAGTTAACATTTCTTTTTTAATTTTTGTCATTGTTTGCATGATGCAGTGCTCAGCGTAACCATGGGAAATGGAGGAATGAATGGCAGGTTTTTTAGGGCTTGTTCCTGTGGCAAGAAGTGTATGTGTAGGGCTAGATTTTAGAAGGTCCTTGGTTCTAGTACAGGGTCTGCAACCTTTCCTTTACTTTTTGAGCTGCATGTTTGCATGATATCGCAGAATGGAGAAAAGTAATAACAAGATTACTTTTGTTTACCTAGCATAGGTGCTAATTGCAACATAAGCAGGTGATTTTCAGTACAAAGGAGCTATTCAACAAGCTATAAAGCATCCATGTAGGCTCCATTCTGATTTTAATTGAATACTTCAATACCATGGGAATATAGACAAGGAAATTTTAGCCCAAAATAAAATTGTGTCAACTGCTACATTTGCAAGGTAAGTCCTTAACCTAGAATGTATTCTTTAATAATATTATGCCATATCCTTGTATTTCTTAACTTGGTGCACTAATCAAGTAAAGAGTGTTGGAGTTGTACAGAAAATATATTCACAGCAGACACTTATTTTACTTATACATGTCCATTTCTAAGTATGTCTAATTCTTCCCATTATTTTACTGCACTTATTGCATGATGCGTCACATAGTGCAGACAGTGGAATTGGGGAATTGGCTGTGTTTATCTGGTTTGAACAAAGAGAGGCAGACCATCTTGGAAGCAGGCAGCCCAAAATAGAAACCAGATATGTTCAATGAATGCCCATTGGCCATTGTGAAAAACTGGCATGCAGTAGTGAAAAAATGGCATGGAGTGCAGACGGTACTGGGTTCTAGGACAGAGTATGCAAACTTTGTTTTACCGCTGTGACATTGCAGTTTACAACAATGAAGTGCAACATTGAGAATTATTTCCTCAACATCCTTGTGGCAACAGGTGTAAGTGTAGGACTGCCATCATATGGTCCGGGGTTCAAATACAGCATATCCCATACATTATTACTTTTACTGATGGAGTAATCTATGTATTATCACATTTATCATCCAATGTATGACTGTGGGTATACTGTATACTATAGTCTTATAAATGTATTCCTGCTATCTAGACTGGCATGGCTTTAACGTTTGTGAAAATCACATACTCAGCTGCCTATACATGCAATTGCTTGCCACTGTTGCATTTTGCTTGTCAGACATTAGCAATGCAGCTCACATTTCTGCATTGCTTACCTACACACAAACAGGTGTAACTCCCACATATGCACACTTTGTTATCCATCACGCAAATGTGCTGCTTACTGCCCTATGGAACTGTATATATGATGCTTTCTTATTGGTGTTTATTGTCCATTTCCTTTGTATGACATAAAGGTACACGTGGAAACATTGCAAACTGAGGGCACATTCTAAGCATACATCATATATTCACATTATATACATGTGTTGCCCCCCCCCCACCAAGCAGTATAACCCTGGGGTTTCAGTATTTTTTTACACATATATATCAACCACACTACAAAGTGTAATATATAATGTTGTGTGCTACCTCAGGAACAGGGCCAGTTGATGGTGCTGACAACCTTGTTCTGGTAAGCTCAAGCATCCAACTATGACTATACTCAATAAGGGTACTTGTGTTTTTGCACAGGTAGGCTTCTACACACCCAAGTGCTCACTACTGGTACTGCAGTCAACTGTGCATATGTATTTATGTGTCTAGCCAGAAGAACAAGTGTGTATCTTGAAGTTATTGCCCCAATTCCATAAATTGATATTGTTTTGATACTTACACCTGCCTACAGATCCATTTCAAGCAGACCTCCCAACTTCTTTTCTCCAACATGCACTACTGATGTTATCCACTATAAGTTGACCTGCAGTCATATAAAGGTCAGACTTGTGCCATGGTGCTTGCATAGAGTACTGTGTTCTATAGTCTGTGCACTTAGATAGGGGTTCTGCTCTCACTGCAACTTGTTGTGTGTGTGTGTGTGTGTGTGTGTGTGTGTGTGTGTGTGTGTGTGTGTGTGTGTGTGTGTGTGTGTGTGTGTGTGTGTGTGTGTGTGTGTGTGCACGTGCATGCATGTGTATCTCGCTACTCACCAGAGGAAAAGTGCTATCCTACAGTTATTTCTCCAATAGCATGGCTTGCCAGTATTTTGATACTTGCACCTCCCTACACATCCATTTTAGGCAGGCCTCCCAACTTCTCTCAGACAGACACTGCTGATGTCATCCACTATAAGTAGACCTGCAGCTATGTAAAAGTCAAACATGTGCCATGGCACTTGCATAGGGTACTGTGTTCTGTAGTCTATGCACCTAGATAGGTAGGGCTTCTGTTCTCACTGCAGTCAGCTCTGTGTGTGTGTGTGTGTGTGTGTGTGTGTGTGTGTGTGTGTGTGTGTGTGTGTGTGTGTGTGTGTGTGTGTGTGTGCGTGCGTGTGTGTGTGTGTGTGTGTGTGTGTGTGGTGTGTGTGTGTGTGTGCATGTGTTTGTCCATGTGAGCTGTTACTTGACATTACAGATAACATTTTACTCCAGCATGTGGGACACTGTTATTACCATATGCTCAACAGGCAATGCTGATGTCATAGACTATATCAGATTATTTCATATGCAGTCATCCCACCAGGGCATGATCAGGCACTGGCCTGAAGCCCAGGCAGATGTCACCTCATCCAATAGCAGACAGATTACAGTGACATGTTTTTTTAATCTAGCCACATACTTCATGACATGGTTAGTAAGCCAAGTGTTATCTTGATGAGAAAGCCCTGTGGTCTTGTCCAGCTACAGCATGTGTCTGGTGAGGTTCATTCAAAAGAGAGGAGTATACTGTATTAATGTTCTGATCAGATTTAACTACAGTGCTGTCATACAATCCTGAGATCTGAATGTTATGGTTTGACTTATGATGTGCACCATACGTATGTACAGGAAAATCATTAAAGAGTTCCTGATGTCACAACCCTTACAAGAGAATATACTGGAAAGTACTGACATGATGATGCTGTCCCCTGTATAACTTGGCAAGACAAATATAAGTGACAGGTACAATTATCAGTTCAACAGCACAGATGCAAATGTACTAAGCATTAATGTAGCTATGCACCCTGTGCATCAGACACAAAGCTTTTGTATGCCTGAATTATAAAGAGAGAAAACAGGGATATGGCACAGTTATGATCACTTGTACAGAGTGTTATTGGGTGGGGGCAGGAAGCCTAGGCTAACACAAAAGGTTGGTGAGTGAGTATGTGTGAGTAAGAAAGGGAAGCAGGCAGGCTGAACCATGTAACTGCTGTGTGTGTGTCTGTAGGGGTCCTCCATGTGAAAGTAGTATATGAGAGTCTGCATGAACACAGCCAAGTTCATTGCTAGCTTTTCATCTTGGTATGTTGGAGAGGTGTGAGCCATGCATGGTAGAATTGGCAGTTCATTGTTGTCACCCCCAACCATGAAAACTGGCTCTGTCAAGAGTTGCACCGGAACCTCCATGTCCAAAGTCAGATGCAGTGCTCTTACTTTAATGTGACTGATGTCTGATGGATGGGTTCCCTTCATGGGAATGTCCAGGACCATGACCCCATGGCCTGCCATGCCTGGGTGTGGACAGCACACTCACCAATGGATCAGTGGAAGTACTGCCACTACAGTAGCATGATCAGGCCTGGCCACACTGGTTATCAGCAGATGTTGTGGCTGACCTACACCCATGAGGATGACGTTTCCCTCCCAGCATACATTCCATCACAGACACAGCTCATTCTATGATAGACACCCCTCGGTCCATCACAGACACCTCTTGTTCTAATGTGCCATTCATCTGATCCAGTGAATCGGCAACACGGTGGAAACAGTCACACATGTCAGCCTGTGCCACTTCTACAACCCCGAACATTTGTTTTGAGCACCTTTCTGAACATGCATATATCACCACGATGCCTGTAAACATATGTTAAGTGACATGGGAAAAGACACCTGCACCAAGTGGAGGAGAGACAGCAGGCCCCCACCAAGCACCCCTATCATTCCTCATGCATGGCACCTCACCCACACTTTTGCTATGGCCAGAGTCAACAGGCACTGAAGCTGCAGTAACCACACTTCTTTGATCAATGTCCTTGCCCTCTACCTGTCCAATATATGTGGGCTGAGTGGACATGGCAGGTGTAGGCCTACTTGCTGAGTCCAGTGAAAATGAAGGGGGTAGCTGGATGTCAACCTCTGTGTCAGATTCAATCTTTGTACCTCCTCACTGTGCCTCAGTTTCACCACCGTCATCACCAGTGTCTGCTTAGACACTTACATCAGATGGCATAGGGCTCACACTCCCACTGTCATGGTCACCTGTGATAAAAGGAAGAAACATAAGCATACATTAATACCTGCACTACTATTGTGCAATATATGATAAACAACTAACAGTGCTGCCACTGTTACAAACAGTATAGCAATGCACACAACAGGCCAAAATGACACATTATGTTACTTTTTTAAATTGATCTGCAATACTGACATAGAGTTATTTGGCTTATCATCTGCAGGAGGCATATACTGCTGGATTCCTGATGGTCCTGAAATAAGTTAAGCAAGAGGTAAGGGCAACATCATCACATTTAACAGTAAGACAGGGGGTAATACATGTACTTCTCTATATCTGCATTAACTGTACATTCAACAAGAATGTGTCTAACAACTCCAAACTTAGCTTATAACTGTAGCAATCTTCAATCCCCCCCCCCAAAAAAAGACGTGACACAGAAGTAACTTTTATTTCAGTTGTTTTACTATACAACCGTATTCAACTCATCATATAACAAAGCATACCTGGAAGCTCATCTTGGGACTGAGGAGTGCTGCCCATGTCAAGGACATATTGTGGTCCACTCTGCTCTGACCTTTCATGTTGGAGGATATTCACCAGGAACTTCATTAAGTTGGTTCTGTAGCAGGCCCTCTCCCAGTTATCCTTTGGTTTTGGGCAACTGCAGCTGTCTCTGGTAATCATGTCAGTGGCCCTGTGTTGCACCTGTTCATATGTCTGGCTCTGGCTGCCCACAGAACTGATGTTGTCAACAATTTGCTGACATAATTGTAGCCTTTGTTGCATATTCGGCTGATGCCTTCCTAGCAGAAATGTCGCATGTTGATGGACAGCGTCAACAATTATATTGTTTTCTGCTTCACTGAATGGGGCTCTCCACCTCACTGACATTGTTTTTGTTCTAAAAGACAACATAATGATAATACACATAGGTATCATATAACTACAAAGTGACTGTTTCCAGATAAAACAGTAAAGTTAGGCAGTCAATAGTACCCACCGGAAAAATATAAAACAGTGTACAGATGTGAAATACTAACAACAGGCAGGATGCAAAACAAAGACAGTAGCAAGAACAACATATCCTTGTATGTGCCATAGCAGTAACTCAACTGTGCTCCCCCCAAAAGAACAGTCTATTCTAGTTTGTGACATAGCAGTGACTATTCTTTGCTCCTCCCACCCACAAAAGAACAGGGGAATGAACCATTTTGCTAATAAAAGACATTTGAAATGCTAAAAATGCTTTCAAAGGACCTGTCCCCAAAATATTTGTACATATTTATCACACAGCATTCTATTTTCATGTATTGTCAACCATGTGTAGCTCTGAAATGGCTTGACAAACATGGCCATGCCATCAGTACACTTCTAACTAATGCATACACATAAAAGTGTGAAAGTCTTTGCTTCACATTGTTCATTAATATAGTCGAACATATGCATTATGTAGGCAACAAAACTGGAGCATACCGCCTGGAGTTCAATACTCCTCTGTAAAGATATCTTTGGAAGAAATTTGCTTTTGTGAAATCCTGCAAACATATAGCAAGTGTCTTGACCATGAGTTTGACTAGCTACGCATTTGCCTTTTGATAATGGAGTAGGTTATTAATGGATTACATCTCTCTTATCCTGAGTTTAAGAGATGCTACTTGCAGCAGAAGCAGCTGAACTGCATGCTAATCAACCAATCTGGTGGAGCTATTCAAGAAGATATAAAGCAACTAAGTAGACCATGCTGTTTTTTTTTTTTCCTGTGGATTTCAAAAGTAGTGGAGTACAGACACAGAAAGCCTACACAGACAGACGGTTAGGAGCTGCTGCTTCTTAACTTGATTTGTATGTGCTACAAGTTTCAGAAAATGCTGCTGTTGCCAATAAGCATAGGCTTTGACAGAGAAGAGTTTCAGGCCACATTTAACTTATCACAACATAAATGACATGGACATTGTAGAGTGCTACAGGGTGGACAGGGACATAATACAGGAACTCTGTGATCTCTGCAGACCTCAACACAGAGCCAGAGCCTTTACCTCCCCATGTATTGGCTGTGTACTGCTTGCATCACAGTTAGCCCTGAATTAACACTGTGGCAACTGTTGCACTTAAGTCCTGAACATGTACTGTTTTGTATAATAATATTATGGCATGCCCTTGTGTTTCATCACTTGGTAAATTAAACAAGTAAAATGTGAGAGATTTCTACAGAAAAGAATGTAACATGTGACAGCAGAGAGTTAGTTGACTTGTACATGTCCATTAGCAGGCCTCAGATATCAAAGATTCAGACATTCATACCTCTCCAAAGAACTGAGGATCACTGCATGCCCTCAGTTTAGCACCATACATTTGTAATGGGAAATCATAATAGAGAGAAGTTAGAAAGTAAGAGACACATTGCAGTTTCTGACTTCACAACCCTCACAAGATGAAAAAGGCAGGATGCAAAATAAGGAGAGTAACAAGAGCAAAATATCCTCAATTGTACCATAACAGGAGCTCATCCTGGGTTCCCCTCAAAAGAACAGTGTGCCCTTGCATGTACCATAACAGGCACTCACTTTTGCACCCCCAAAAAAGAGCATTCTATGCTTGTTTGTGCCATCGAACATGCCCTTCATTTGATGGCAAATGCATATCATAGTATTCCAAGTTAATATCCTCACACATTTTAAGGTAAATGATATAGACTGGCTTACACACCACATGTATCTGACTACAGATTAGATACCTGATAAATGACCAAGAAACACAGAAGGTAAGACAGAGCTGTATATTTACAAGAAATAATCATAACAAGTTGTGTGTTCACTAAGTGCACTACATCCAAATATGTTAAATATAATAAATGTACAAATATCAGTTTATGTCTTGATATCTTGATATCAGTGTACATTCAGTTGCATTTGGTCATGTGAAGAATTACTTCATTTTTTTGGCTGCAAAGCTGTTTATGTGGCAACGATGGACAAGGCACCCCTCTGAAGGTGCATTGGAGTGAGAATTGAGATCCAGACCTATGTATGCATATCTCATGTGTGCTAACATTTTCTACTGTGTATGTCATAAATTGATTTTCCTCATTTTGACTTTTTCTCATTTTTTATTTATTTACTTATTTTTTATTTTGGGGCCACTGTTTGTGAGATGTGCCCCTTAGCACAAACATGTTTGGCTATGTTCATCTAGTTTGCTCGTAGAGTGGCAGTGCATAAGCTGGTCAAATGGCCCACCCAGGGAGCCGACAGGATCCTGACTGGCACAGACATAAAGATGTTGCCCAGCAGTATGCACCCTTGAGCTGAGCACCATGTTTGTGCATTGGGAAGTCATGCGCAGCACTTTCAAATATCGCAAAACCAAAAAGTGTGGTACTCTGAGTAAGTACAATACGTCCAATTGGTCGGAAAACATCATCCTACATTGGACTTGATCTGTGGTAGGCATGGCAGGCATTCGTGGAAAGGTTTTGAGATGTCATGCTCAAAGATGGTGTGTCCAGGAGTGCAAAGTGTTTTTTGGACTCCTAGTGAATGAACATGAGCCTAGACTTTTGCAGAGGGGATTATCATGGCTCAGATTACAAGCTAGAGGCATGAAATAGTCTTGCCCAGGCTTTGAAGAGTGCTACCGGTATCCCCTGCACTGCTGAATAATGTAAGAATCACTACAGAGACCTCCAGATGAATAATAGGGATACTGTTGAATGTTGGATTGATGAATGTAGAACTGGGGGCACCCTACAGATGTGTAAGTATCACTTACAAAGACTACTTGTAAGAGTTAAAAGGTGGACATAGTCAGGATTGGTATTCATAATGGTATTCTGTTCTGTCACAAACCAAGAACTGAATGCAGAAACCATGCAGCTACATTGGCATGGATGCAAGAAGCATGTAGTATGTATGCATCTGAACAACACTGTTATTTTAGCATTAAAAGTAAAGACATCTTTATTGGTTTATTATACAGTTGTATCAAATTGAGCATTCATCTCTCAACTGTAACAGGAAACTATACATGCATTGGTCTGTAGGCCAAAACAACAGTTCAGTATTAGAGAGTAGTCAGAGGTTTTGGGTTCAAAAACCACATTTCCCAAATACACAATGCTATTAAGTTTTCATCGATATTGGAATGCAATGTCAGAGCTCTAAAGCATTGGCACCAATGGCCTGTTGTAAACTGCAGTCAGAATAATTGGAACATGCATATGTGCAATATATGCACACATCCAGTATTGCTTGTTGCAATCTGTAGTATAGTGTGCATTTTTTTATGAGCTAGGTAGTCTTAACAGTAAAAAAAGTTATTTGTTAAGAGTTGGTAGTCCTAAAAATAAAGATAACAGAACCGAGTCAAATAAGTATATCAATGAATTGTGTCACATATGAATTTGCTAATGTTCTCCCTTGTTTTTCTCTCATTCCAAACATTGTCTTATCTCTCTCTCTCTTTTTTTTTTTAATTTTTAATTTTTTGTTTTTTTTCCCACAGTGCAATGAGGTAGGCCTGCCCCCACTCCACCGGCTGCTGCACCAAGATCCAGCACATCTGGAATGCAACCTGGTAGCAACTCTCTGCTGACCCTGCACTACCTGGCCTTTTAGGTAGTTGCCCTGCAGGCTATGCTAGTGTCTCCCACCAGGAACAGTGGCACAGGTGATAATTTTATCACCAGTGATGAACTGTTAGGATTAGTGCATAGGATCGTGTGCCACACAGTTGGTGTGCACGTATGCCAGATAGAGACACTGCATTCCATCCTTGTACTGAATAATAGGAGGAGACGCAGGCATCAGACACTGCAGCCATTGGCAAAGTGAGGTGAACGTGACGACAGTCCAGAGGGTGATGACTAGATTCTCATTGTCACCCAGCTTGACGTCCTTGGATTCGCAATGTTCACCCACCTCTTGTGTCCTTCACCATTCCTGTTTCTTATATTATATCTCCTGTCTGTCTGCGATTGCTTCCTCACCTACCCAACCTATCTGACCTAGACATACCTGAGTGCCTTCCCCAACATTCATCTCTCTCTCAACAACAAAAAAATAGGGCATGTGTCCCAAAAACGTGTTGTTCTATACATAACTCTCCATTTTACACGTGTCTTCTTGACACACTTGATTTAGTCCAATTGGCTACACAACATGATTGATCATGATCTTTATATCCACATCAGGAGTTCATAATGAGTAGTTAGGGTCAGAAATCAAATCATAATTATTTGCATTAAATGGAGCTTCAACTGCTCTGACATGTTGCTACTTGCAGAGAAAAAACAAAAGTGTAAACACAAAGCCTAACTCTCAACCTTGCATCTCCAAAATGTGGAAGACTGACTCTCACAATGAAAAAATGAGCAAAATGTGGAATACATTACAGCTTACTAACACATTTAACTAGGAAGCTTATAGGGGGGGTAAAATATGTTACTTTTTACTTATAAGACCTTCTTTTGATTAATTAATGTAATTTATTATGAACTAATGTGGCTGAATGTGTGACACACCTTTTCATTGTGAAAATACAACACAGACTTTTTTTAAGACTCAGAATGAGTAGAGTTTTGGTATGGCATGGAATGTTTCACTTTTTAACAGCCTTGACATTTGTGAAAAATGTCTTATTGCCACTGAGACTGGTGATAATCTAAATATCGTTCTTCTCTCTCTCTCTCTCTCTCTCTCTCTCACTCTCCAATTTTTAAGGTCCTAGCCACTGTCTGTTTTACATTTTGAAGTATTTCACACCTTTCAAAGAGGAAAATAGTCTGTTCTTCTACACATCAGAAAGCTATCTGAGCTCTAGCAAGAAACTAAACCTTAAAAGCAGGTGGAGTTGCTCAGCATAGAGAATTATGAGCGGGTCGCTGATCCTTACTGACTTATTTATTCTGTGTTCAAAACATGGATGCCAAGACATTCACCTTGAGAGTAAAGTTCGGGAGGTGAATCTTGGCATCCATGTCAAGAACACATTTATAGTAGGTCAGGATTGGTGACCCTATCATATCATTCTTTGTAATGCAATGAACTTTATCTGTTCCATGTACTACTAGTTGCATTAAAAAGAAAAAGAATGCTAGGTGTTTTGCCAGATTTCATAAAGCCCTCAGTGAGCACTAACAGAAAGTCAGTGCTACATAGTCCCTTCATTTTTCACTCACCTTCCAACAGTCCAGATTCTCCCAGAATGTCCCGATTTTTGCCTGACATAGATCATAGAGTCTCTGGTTTTCAGACATATTATTGAGGACTGAATTCATAAAATAATGACAAAAATTTAAGTTTCAGACTTTGTATCCTTCAGAAAAATGCAGTCAAGCACACTTTCTGTCATTCTAGCAACTTTACAGGAACTCAGGGCCATGTTACTGGTAGGGACATAATGCATAAACAGATCTTTTTTTCTTCCACATCCTTTGCAGGTTAGTAGTGGCCGATTTTATTGCCTATCACTAGCCCTGACCTTAACAACTTAAGCAGCTGGTGCTTAACGGTTGTTATGAATGGGTCTTATGCCATTCTAGTGATTTGTCTTTTTCTAAATATTGGAGTGTAACCAACATGCTCCATGCACTGCAAAATCTTGTTAAGCACCCTTCTTACATCAGAGTGATGCTTAACAAGAGGGTGTTTTCCTTGACTTCAGAACATAATCACTGTGCTCTATGCATTACTTTATTTTTAAAGGTAGTAGCCATTCTCCTTCTGAAACATATGCTTGTTGTACTGGGTGTACATTAAATAAATGAAAGAGAACATTGCCCCATGTCCAAAATGAGAGAAAGCAGTACAGGTGCAACTTGAAATTCTGAGAAAAAACATTTTTTCTTTTGTGTGCAAAACATGGAAATGAAGTTAAACCTCACAGTACTTCCAGTATGTTTCATTAATATGCAACTATAAGCTGATATGGTACTCTCTATGCTTTGATCACTGTAATACTTATGTTTCCCAACAACTATTCCTTTTCAGAAATGCATGTCTTATTGCCATCTCACATACCCAGAATTAATTTCAAGTGTGTGTGTATATGTGTGTGCACATGAGTATATGTGTACATGTGTCTGAGTGTGTGTGTATGTGTGTATATTAATCACTTGTACCTCACATGGCATTTTTGTGGTCATGATTAAGAAAGTGTTACAGCACTGTGGTAGCCATCATTCAATACATGTAGCTATACTACAAACAGATGTTTAATCTGTTGCTAAAATCTGATATCCTTGGTACTTGCACTTTCCTCATTTAAACTATTCAGAATTATAGAAATGTTCCCTATGTGCTATCAACTAATTTTGTCAACATTCAAATAGTCATAACGGTTGATTGTTAATGCAGTCTGTTGACATTTTAGTACATTGTGTCTTATTTTGCTATGTGTGATGAAAGGGGTTTTTCAATGTTGCACAAACATAGGAAAGGGAATAGATAAGCTGTATTTTTTAATTTTTTATTTTGTTGAAGGTTGTGCATCAGAGCTGGCAACTCGGAAAAGCCAAAAGACACAACATTTCTCTTTACTCATATTTATTCAACTCTAGAAGGAGTACCTTAAGAAGGCAAGGAAGTAACTGCAGAGTTACATATTGGGAGGACGAAGAGGGTCCCACAAGCAAGAATATATGGCCTGTATGATATTTTCTGATGTATGTTAGTATACTTATGGTGGTCCATGTTGTAGATATTTTAGTTTCAGTACTTTGGGAAAAAACTGTAAGTGTGCTGAAATAATTGTGTGGACCCTAAATGTAATTGTTGGGGGAAATATTGCTACATTAACACCCTTATTTCATTATTTGCCATGGACATTTTATATAACTTGCAGCCAAACCAGTTAATACAAAACTATTCATCTTTACATTTGATCAAATTATACCCCTTATAAAAGACCATATACCCATTTTCATTTCTTTGTTTGTTTTCTGTGATTGTGCTTGCTATTGCTGTACTTGAACTGTGTTCATCCTTTTAAGGTGTTTCTCTTTTTCCCACCGCTGTGTGACCATGGAGTTGGAATATTTAAATAAAGGAAATGTGAGTAGCAAATTCCCCCAGTTGGGTATAGGAAATCTTATCCACCACTGGCAAAAACATAGGAACATTGGAATATAGGCTCATAGGAGATACAAGCTGGTATCTTCCCCCTCAAGATGAACTTCATGTCAGGTCCAGCCAGGAATGAATTTCTGAATAGCTATCCAATTATCCATGTCCTTCTTGAAAGTTCTTTGAGTATCAGTCTGTTTAAATATAAAGTTAACTTGTTCTACAAATGCAAATCTGCCTTTTCACTATATTTTTTATATGTGATAGTGAAGCTGTACTCCTTATTTCAAGCATTTGTGGAGCCATTTTTCTCATGAAGGAACAAGATATCTATGCAGTACGGTCTTTGTTGACATGGAATGCGAGACACAGATCTCTTCATAGGAGTCCGTACGGGACAAAATATAGGGTTAGAGCTTCAAGACTATTCTACTAAGTTAAGTTTGTTTAAACTAATAGTCTTTCTAGCTGACAACACGTGACGCCTTTCTAGCTGCACAAAATATCTGTCTTGGTACATGCCTTTATAATTGTTTAAGATGGGCTGAATGCAGAGGGACAATAACTTATCTTGATCTAGATGAGATGTCTTGAGAAATCAGATAGACTAGAATATGGATTTCCTGACTACTGTTCATAAAGGTTGTCCAATGAAAAAGGAATTGTTGATGTTGATGCCAAGTTCCCTGATTACTCTGTTTATTAGGAATGGACAGCCGGCTAAACTTTAAATTGCAGATGAGGGATGTTTAACAAACATGACAATATTACTATTGTATATTCAGTTGAAGCTATTTTTTGTGTACCACTAGTTTGTAATGATTAGTTCATGCTGTAATAATTTTACATCTGAAGGGGAGTGAGTGAGTGATAATCCATAGTTTACAGCCATTGCAGTCAGTGGCATATTTACTTTGCCACAGGTTATCAAAAGCCCTCTATTTATGGTATTAGGGCAGAAAAGTATATGCCAAAAAGAAGTGATCCCAGAACTGAGCCTTAGGGCACTCTGCTAGTTACTTTTTTACTTTGTAACATGCCACCTAATAACTTAATTATGAGGGTTTTATCTTTCAGCAAGTTTGCAATCTATCTAACTACATAATGATACACCCTGAGGTCTTTTACTTTATTACAATGTGAGTATGGAGTGTAGTGCCAATGGCCTTGGCCTGGTCTAAATATGGTATATGAACTGAATGACAGCTAACAATTGCCATAGTGACCTTTTTGAATTAAGTAGACATGATCTACCATTGGCAAAGCCAAACTGGTGTTCGGCCAGTTCTATTAAGTTTTGAAATTGTAGTTTATGAAGTCATAAGTGAGATGCTCCATGGCCTTACATATTGGGATTGTTAGGTTAATGGGTCTATAGTTTCTGGGGTCTGTGGTAGGTCCCCCTTTGTGAAGTGGTATTACAACAGCTATTTTCTTTTCCTCAGGGGCATTGTGGTTAGTCTTAAGTTAAAGAAGTACAGGTGGGTTCAGCAAGAAAAATAATATTTTGATATACTTATTAGGCATTCAGATAAATGTATTTATTTATTTATTGGCGTTTGTTAATCAGAATAGTCTACTGGGCCAGGAAGAGTCCAGTTTCAGTGGAGGCCTAGGGAGAAAAGCTCCACAAATACAATATAAAATATAATAAAATAAAGATATAAAATAAAATATGACATAGAACAGGAGTTTCCATTTGTACAACTCCATAAACAGGGACATAGAAAAATAAATAAGAATTAGAAACAATACCGCTGAAAATAAAATTTGACAATAGCAGCAATTAAGCAATGGTATAATACAGAGTAAGGCAATTTAGATAAAAATGGTGAACATTGTAAAACCTTTGTCTTACAGTTGTGGGATGCACACAACATTTCGAAGTTAGTGGATGTTACAGATACATGGGAAGAATATGATGTGAGTAACAGGTAACACGATCAAAAAGTCAAGTATTATAGGTTGGGGTTGAGAGCAGGAGCAAGTCCAGATAGTAGAAAGGTAGATATGAAAAGAGCTTTTGAATGAAGAGAGGTTTTAGTTAAACAATCTGGACCCATGGAATAGGTGCTCTTTACTTTTGATTGCACAGTCAAAACTGGCTCCATTATGATCAAAAGGTGTCTGAGACTCTGGAATTTGAAATATTTCAGCAACTGCTTCTGAGTTAAAGCTTTCACTAAATCCGTCTGCAAATAAATTAAGCATACCTTCAGGGTTATCATGGTTAATGCCATTTAAGATAAGTTCAGAACATTGTTGGGTGTTATTTCTCAGTTTTCTAATGCAACAAAAGAAGGGCTTGTTGTTACCTTGGCCCTTCATGCTAGTTTTAATTAATGTTGTTTGATCTTCCAGATGGCCATTTCTAGTTACTAGTTGGCCTTTGTGATATCTTTAATGTCCGTAGCTTTTGTATATATAGATAGATAGATAGAAAGATAGATAGATAGATAGATAGATAGATAGATAGATAGATAGATAGATAGATAGAAAGATAGATAGATAGATAGATAGATAGATAGATAGATAGATAGATAGATAGATAGATAGATAGATAGATAGATAAAAGGAAAGGGTAAAACAGTTACACAGTTACACCATTCAGTAAAAAGGGCAAGAAAGACTCAACCAAGCTGAAGTCTTCATGGTGTAATACATGCCTCTCAGCCTCTTACAGCAAAAAATCTGAATAAAGCCTAAAATGATGGGGGGACAAATAGGGGCAGATTTTAAATATTGCTCTTACAAACTTAGAAAGTTGATAGAATATTAGGTTTTGCATTAGCATGAATTTTCTGAAGGATGTGGAGTCTTAAACTCAAATGTTTGTCATTATTTAATGCCTTCAGTCCTCAGCTATTTGTCAGAAAAGTACAGATTTTAGGAGGAATGCACCAAAAATATGAGGCAAAAATCTGGACATTCTGCGAAAATCTGTACAGTTGAGAGGTATGAATACCTTAAACTTCCTGTAGTGGGGGCCCATGGAACATGCAAATCCCATATTAAGGACATTCCAGTGTTTCAGCTGCATGGCTTCTGAATGCCCATGATTTTTTATTTTAAGCCCTTATTGGTACATGCATGCCAATAAAGCCAAACCCCACTAGCTGTAGACATATATATTAGTCTATGACAGGTATTAGATGTGTCAAAATTTTGAATGCCTGAAGTTTATAAGAGCAAGATTTAAAATCTGTCCCTATTATTTGGGCATTGTCCCACCACTATTACTTCTGGCTTTGTCCAGATTTTTTTGTACTATGATGTTGAGAGTTATGGTTGAAGGTAGCACACACACACACACACACACACACACACACATATATATATATATATATATAAATATATATATATATATATATATATATATATATATATATATATATATATATATATATATATATGTACATATATATATATATATATATATGGGTCTACTTTGTTTCGTTGAGTCTCATTTCATTGAATTTTATTTCACCCCGCCCACATCGCTGAAAATAGTAATAACTAAAAACTCATTTCACTGAATCTCATTTCACTGAACTAAACTTAGTATATATGGCACTGTGTAGAGTACTGTAAAGCAAGTAAAAGGTATATGCCCTTTTCCCCACTGTAGCGCGATCCTGGAGTTAGTATATATAGTTGGGGGGAGTGGGGGGGCACAGCCCCCCCACTTTAGAGGGTGTGGGGGGCATAGCCTCCCACATTGTTTGTTTTATATTGTATTTTACAAAAAACTTAAAACCAATACATTTTAAACAATAGACATGCATAGTTGCAACACCAATGACTAACTCAAACTAAGTGGGGGGGGCTACTCACCCCACATCCCCCAATGTGGAGTGCTATGCCCCCCATACCCCCCTAACTATATATACTAACTCCAGGATCACACTACAGTAGCGAAAAGGGCATATATCTTTTACTTTCCTTACAGTACTCTGTACAGTGCCATATATACTAACTGCAGTTCAGTGAAATGAGATTCACTGAAATAATTTTTCAGTAATTTGACTTTTCAGCGAATTGGTCAGGGTGAAATGAAATTCAGTGAAATGAGATTCATCGAAACAAAGTAGACCCATATATATATATATATATATATATATATATATATATATATATATATATATTCACTTTTCACTTTATATCCTCAAAATACTGAAATGTCGAAATTCAACAGCGAAACAGCAAAAACTCAGAAGTGCGAAATTCAAAATCTCGCACACCTGAGATTTTGAATTTCGTGCTTCTACTCCACACACTCACCTTCCTTCACACACACAAACACAAGCTCTCTACTACATAAAAGTAGGGAGGCAACCCCCCCCTGCACTTCCCATGTGGGGGGTTGCACCCCCACACCCCCCTACTTAAATATTCTAACTCCGAGGTCGCACTACATACAAACACACACAAAACACCACCACACAAGTTACATTCTCCTTGCACACACACATCACAGCAACAAAACACACTAACAAACACCACAGCCCCTACCCAAAACCTGTAACAAGCACACACTTACCTGAATCCGCAACCACAGTGAAACACTGGAAGCACTAATTTAATATCTCAGGAGTGCAAGATTTTGAATTTCGCGCTTTTGAGGTTTCGCTTTTGTTGGGATTCCACTTTATGGGTTTGAAATACTGAATTTCGATATTTCAGTATTTCGAGCTTCTAAAGTGAATCCAGATATATATATATATATATATATATATATATATATATATATATATATATATATATGGATCTAGGACTTTTGATCAAAAGATTAAAAGTCCGTATCCATTATCACCGAACATACTTTACCAAAAGAACGCTTATGGTAAAGTATGTTTAAAAAAAAAAAACAACATTAAGCCTACTTCTATTCAGGGAGGCAAGCCCCCCCCTGCACCCCCATACCCCCTACTTTAATATTCTCACTCTGAGGTCACACTACAGTGGGGAAAAGGGAATTTTCCCTTATCCGCACCATAGTACGACCGGCACAATGTGCATACTTATCCGAAAGTGCTGCTTCAGTGAACAGCACTTTCGGTGAAGTATGCTTGGTTATTTCTGCTTCGATGGAAAGTGCATTTGGGGATCTGTATGGATCCCATACATATATATATATATATATATTTTTTTTTTTTCTTTTCTTTTGTAAAAGTTTATCTGCACTGATGATCCACCAAGGCGGTTTGTTTTAAAATTTTTCATTATATTTAGTTCAAGCAGGGACTACGAGATCTATGCATACTACTATGTAGGTGGGATTAAAACTCGGCTGCATATTAGGTGGATGAAGTTGCATGGGGCTGCATGAGGGCATCATAGAATTCAAGTAGGCTTGTACATTTAAAATCCTTAAATTTGGATTTATTTGCAGTAGTATCATTTGCAGCATTAAAGGTAAAGTTTGCTAATTTGTGGCTTGACCAAAAACACTTCCTTCATGGGTTCAGGCAGCATACTGGGTTGTCTAATAAATAGTGTTAGAATGCAGTAATTAATCTCCTTCTCAAACAACTTTTTTAAATTAAGCCTTGCTACAGGTTATGCTCCTGAATCCTGGTGCGCTGATGTAATAATCTCTTTCATTTGGGCTAGCCCACCATTAACCCAAGCAACAATAGACTCATCAGCTGTAAAACCATGGAGTGCATCATCACCAACATCATAAGGCATGACATCTAAAAACCTGATTAAGCTATATCCACTGCAATTTAGTTTTGTAAATGGTAGGTCTTGCCTGATGAATCTTGTCAGCTTCTTTTGAGAAAATCACTCAAGTGGTCAACAGTGTTTACACCATCCATGCTTCCTAAATTGGTCTTCCAAGACATTTGATACTATACCATATGAACTAATTGTTTATACATTGATATCATTAAACTTAAATCCCTACACCATTTTTTCTACCTCCTTTGAAAGCCGAATGACCATGGTGCTAGAGAATTGAATAAAGGTTGGATTTAAGTAGCAAAAGGTGTATATTTATTTATTGTTTTTGCCTGTGGCTCAGTGTTTAGTATTAAATCCCTACATGGTAAGATGAATAGCCAACTGATTTAAGGACAGAATGCTTGTTGTCCAAGTGGGTAATGCCTCCTAAGACAGATGGAAGGTGACCAGTGTTTCTTCTAGGGATCTGTGTTTGACCACACCTATTTGGCATCTGTTTTTCACACTTCCATACTGATAACAGTGACTTTTGGTTAACAATATTTGCTTATGACTGGAAGTTTGGTGCAGTTGCTAAATCCCCTTTGGATACATATATCCTCCAAAATTAACCAACTAAAGTCAGTCCTGGTGCATAAAAAAAGGGATGAAACTAACCATCATAAAATGTACCAGCATCCTGTTTCAGAAGTAGAAACACACTGCATCTAACTGCATGAAAACTACCCTTATGTCATATGAATCAGTGATCATGGATCTAAGTACATGGGCTGATGGCTTCCTCCCTTTTGTCATCATGTGACAAATGTAGTTAAGAAATACTTCTACATTTCACAACAAATTGCCAAGGGCATCTCCTCTAAAGGAAAGGAAGATATATTCCCTCTGTAAATTGTGTTCGTCAGATCTATTACTGAATATAATACACCCACTGGCATGGATCTGGCTAGTCGTATTAAAAAATTTGAAAAATCTCAGAAGTTCCTCACAAAAAAGATATATCTTTTCCTTGTATGCAATGTCATATAGACTCCTGTGGAGGAAACCTGTCCCAGAGAACCAGTTATTCTCGACCTCCTTTCCCCTCAGCAAGTCAAATTGTGCTTCCAGCACCAGAATAAGAGTCAGAACCTTCATCAGGAAATAAATAACACTAGATGGGAAGACAGATTCATCATGCACCAAATACCTTTGCAATGGAATAGATTTCCCCGTCATGTAAAGCAATGTAATTCTCTATCATCCTTTAAACATACTTTTGTCACTTGGATGGGTGCCCTTAAATTTATAACAGAAATCGCATGCATCCCCCTCCTTGTAAGAGGTAGTAGAGTCTGAGAACGTGTATTGGCTAGGTATGGATGGCCTTTAGTCTGACCTGCATTGCATAACTTATGATCCTATGACTTGACCAGGGAAGGCAATAGTATAGGGGTGGTACAACTGAGGGCTATTTTGGCAAAGGCTAGACCATAATATTTTGGTTGTCAGTAGGCTGGTTTACTATTTCTTTTAGAGTTTAAATTTTGCTTCAGGCAGAGATTTTCCAGCTGTTTGTGATTGATGTCTTTACTTTTTGGTGATTTTTGTGATGATTGCTTATTGTGGAAACACAGTAATTCTTTATATCCACCTTAAGAGTTATGATTTTTACAATTCTTCCCTTCATATTTTTGTTGTTAACATTATTCCAAATAGAAGAAACATTATAAAAGACACTGGTGTTTTAATGTTACACCATGTCAAACATCTGTGTAATGCCTTGAAAATATTATTGTGCTAGTCTCATCCTTTTTGTGCATATAGTTACCACACTACATTACTTGGTTTAAGATATTGTATCAGTATTTACACATTGCAACTTTCTTTTATTTTAGAATATATCTATATATATGAGCAAAAATGCAGGTAATCGAAATTGCTAACAGCCCCCACACCCCCCCCACTAAAAATATATTCCAACTCCAAGATCGCACTACAGTGAGGAAAGGGCAAACTTTCCATTCTTCACTGTACCGCAATCTCACAATAGCGATTTCAATTACCTGCAATTCCGCTCGAGATTTTGATTTTTCGTCGATTTAATAGGAACCCTATATATATATATATATATATATATATATATATATATATATATATATATATATGTATATGTATTTATATATATATGTGTGTATGTATTTTACGTGCATGCACATACACATGTACTCAGGCAAATAGAAATGCAGAAATTTGTAGAAATACAGATATGATGACATGTGATGAACATAACAAATTGGCCAAGGTCCTTATCACACAGCACCACCAATGTAGATAAATATAACCTCAGTACAAAAGGGTTTCCTAAGTTAGATGTGAGAAAGACTGGGAGGAGTTGGACAAGACTGACAAGTAAGCAGAAGAAGCAGAAAGAAGACAAAAGAAAGCAGTCATACTTCAAAGCAGAAACAATGGACTCGGCAAAGGAGGTGATGGATATTCATTTATTTTAAACAGTGTTCTTTCTTTAATAAACACTGTAGGGGGCATTAACCATAAGCCCTGGACTAAACAAGCTGCACAGATGCCTTCGTTGTGGGATGCAAATGAAAAAACTATAGAAAAACAAAATCCAGTGAAAGGTTTAATCTAAAATAATGTGTGGTATGAAAGTGGAAAGCTTATTCTGGTCCATGTAAGGAGACACAGAAATATCCTAAGGGAATTGCTTCAACAATGCTGTACCAGAAGTAAAAGAATAAAGGAAGGCATTAAACAAAAGGGGTAATACAATGAATGGGCCAGACTACAGCTCTCAACCTCTTAGCACAAAAAATCTGGACAAAGAAAAAAATGTGTGGGACCAAGCTCCCAAAATAGGGACAAATTTTAAATATTGCCCTTATAAACTTATAAAGTTTCTAGAATGCAAGGTCTTCTGTTACCACACATTTTATGAAGGATATAAAGTCTGAAACTAAAATGCCTGTTATTATTTAGTGAATCCATTTCTCACAGGTTTAAAACAAACAAAAAAAAAAAACGCATAAAACCACAACTTTTATGAGGAACATACCAAAAATATGAAAAAAAAAATCTGGACAACCTGTGAAAATCTGGACAGTTGAGATGTTTGGGCTAGACACAAATGCAAAATACTGGAAAACGGGTCTGGTGTATATGCAGTGCGGTGTTGAATATTACATTTGTAGTTTTCAGCTTTGGGCCAGCTAGCTTGCATTACATCAGTAATGTCCCTAATTAGTATAAGGCAAGATTTAAAGAGCAGTGAATGTGGAAATGAAAATAGTAGGAAAGGAGCATGCAGAGGCAGCTAGAGAGAAGGATTTGCTCTTTAGAAAGAGCTGTACAGTAGACTAGAGAGACTGATAGGGGGAGAGGAAAGAGGCATCAGACCAGGACTGAAAAATGTTGAAACAAGAATAACATTTTCAGATCATACATAACTTAAAATAGAAACATGATACAGGAAAAATGAGGAAAATAGAACAGGATGGACTATTTATTTTGAAGCTTGCTATTGGTTGGTGTGCTGTATTGAGCGTTTCTCTTGCTTTATTCAATGCACTGTATAGATGCAGGCATTTTGATCCTTTTCTTTCTCTCTACAACCTACTTCTCCTGTTCTTCTTTGTAATTGAAATAGTGTGTTGTGCGATGTGTCACATGGCACACCTCTTGTTCTCCTAGTTGCCTGCATATTGTTGCACAACATCATCAAAGCAGCTCACAACTGCCATCCCATTGTCCAAAGCAGCCCTTCTTACTATGTGTAGCTTATAATAGATAGTTATTTAACAAAGTTACACTGTCCCTATCACAATGCAAACTTGACTTTGTATTTTCTTTTAGCCCAGATAGCCAGGCAGTGTACTTATAGTAACAATATCCAAAAAAGAAGAAGGTACCAGACCACATACCTTCTTCTTCTTTTTTTGGATATTGTTGACAGTTTGTGGAGAAGAACTGTTTACCTACACTACCTGCATTTTTTTTTGCTTACTTATAGTAACAACCTTTAATTTGTCTGCACTTTATAATCAACTCTGCAAAATACAAATTAAATTATCCTAAGCTTTGACCTAAAATGAAATGTCAGCCTTCTGGTCTTCCTTGTGTTGTCAGCCTCACAGCACTTGGTATCCTCAGCCAGTGTAACAACTGCCTAACACTCACAGATATTGAACTTTGATTTTGTACCAGACATTTTGGTTGTGAGAAATGTAAGTATTTAACTTGCATGAAGGCCTTATTCTCAGAAAAATACACAGACTGCGTGCAACACACACATTTCCATAATGTTCTACACCAGTCCACTCTAAAATACATTACACTGACACTGTAAAAAATATCTGCCAAAGCCTCCTTGACTCAAGAAGAGTAGATCCTAGAGTAAATCTAACACAGCAATACCTGGCACACATACACCAAAGACTCAACAAGATTTAAACTAAATTAAATGCACCTCTCTACACCGTTCCAAGGGTAAAGATGTTTTAGAAAGTCTGAGTGCTTTCTCATTGTACTGAACAAGTAAGTTGTCTTCCAGGAACCAGGATCCCAAGCATTTCAAAGACCTTCCACATAAGTAATATGGTGGTGGAGGTTTATGTGGAGGTGAATGATCTGGCATGCAAAACCACGAGGAAGATGCTTCTCCAGGCATGTCACAAATGCAGGGAAGACTGCTTCCCTCATGATCTGAGAATGATGTCTAAGTGTAAATAAAAGATAATTGGATAAATAACAGGTATTATTTTTTGGGGGGGATTTGGGATGTGTCAGCAAGTGATATGATGCTTGACATTCTGACTTGGTTCGCTAAGGTTGGTTACCATCTCTCTCATTCCAAGGCTTCTGCATACTTGGGTTTTCTGCTTCTATAATGCTTCTTATAGACAATGTCTAGCTAATGGACATCCCAACATAATTACATATGAAATCCATAACAAGGTCACAATAATGTTGCTCTGCTCAATGCCAGATATTTCAACAAGATGTCTGACCTTGACGTCATCATATATTTGGAGTGTAATCATGTCTGTGTCATTTCTGAAACTTGATTGACGTGTTTAGAAAGTACTGCCCCCCTTATCTGCATTTTATCCCTACCATGCCTTCTGACCCAATGACAGCTGTGGTTGTGCCTCCATATTTATTAGGGATCATATCGCCTAGAGACAGATGCCTATAGACCCTCTAACAAAACTCATTGTGCTCAATATTGCAATTAACAGTTCATAGTCTGTTTTATGACACATTCTATGTCACTTGAAAATCATATATGGTAACTAAAGAACATGTACCAAAGGGCTCTCCAAGGCTAAAAATATTTTCTCCACGTGGCCTGATAATATTCCTGGCTGTATAATAATTGGGGATCTGAGAGGTTCAGGTATAAGTAAGATTTGGATAGTTGCCTCTTGGGTAAAGGTCATAATGATTTGTTTGCAAATATCTTAGCAATGTCTACTGAGTTTGAGTATGTGGTGCTATGATGAATAAGTTCAGATTAATGTTGAATGTTACTTTTTAGTTTCCTAACATTGCTAAGGAAGGATTTGTAGTTGTCCTAGGTTTTCTCATCTATGGTCATGGGCTCCATTAATAGTCCTAATAGTATTTTTCAATATTATGGTCAGCTTGGGAAGGAGATACCATGGGAATAGTGTAAAACAAGCACTGGAAGAACTGATGACTTTAGTCACTGACCTTGTCCCTTAGGTTCAGCAGACCACAGTGAGGATATGGTGTGCCAAACCACATGCACATCACAATGAAAATGCTGCTCCTCAGGGGCATCCCTAATACAGACTCCAAGAACTATAAGCCTTTTTGTCAGGCAAGTCGTACTTGCAAAGCCCTGGAATATATTATAAATGACTTGGTAAACTATGGCATTACAATTCTCATCAGAAAAGACCAACAGCGGTTTGTCTTTCTCAAAGGTAGATCCTGTCTAATGAATCTGGTCAATTTCTTTGAAAGACTAATGTAAGCTGCTGTCAATAACCATGCTGTCCACACCATGACTTGGCCAAGACATTTGACATCCCCCACATGCTACTATAATGTTTTACAAATAGACCCTGATATGTTAAGCTGGATAGCAAATTAGGTAAAGGACATGAATCACATATTGCAAGTTGCAGTTTCATCATCTGAGAGTATGAATATGATCAGTGGTGTCCAGCAGGGCTATGTGCTCAGTCCCATTTTGTTTGGCATTTCCTTTTCTGATCTGTAAACCATGAACTAAAATATTTAGCTAACCAAGTTTGCAGATCCTCTGACACCAAATCCCTTCAGCAAGAGCTTACACTAATAAATACCTGTTGTACAAAACTGGGCTTTAATTAAATGCCAAAAGAATCTAATATAATCACTGTTGATAGAAAATCCTCCTCATAGCATATAACATTGACAAAAGTTCATTCCACAATGAGAATGTTATTAGAGATTTTATCCTCAGCATTAATTGGGCCAATCATTGAATACAATGTCCCCTTTGGGAAGCACCTTGCTAGATATATCAAACAACTTGAAAGACCCCAGAGGATCTAAACTTAGAAGATCCCTTACTTGAAAATCTGAAGCTATCAGAAAAGACTGGAAGCACTATCCCTATATTCAGAAATCTTTTGGTGCCTTCATAAATCAAACATACCCCCACAAAACAGGATCAAGGCTCTGAATCTTCACCCACATATAAGCAAGTCTGAGATATAAGTTCACTACACAGCTCCTTCCTCACCTGTGAAGTATATTCTCACTGCAAATTAAGCAGTGTGATGCATTGACTTCATTCAAATGGAACTGAGTGATTGAGTGAGCATTCACAATTTCATCTCTGGCTTGACTGGCCATGTATTGCTCTAGAGAGGAGGCTCATCCTTAGGATGGGGACTGGCAAGGTGTAAATGGTCAGAAGACCAAGTTG
Source organism: Protopterus annectens (assembly GCF_019279795.1). Taxonomy (NCBI): domain Eukaryota; kingdom Metazoa; phylum Chordata; order Ceratodontiformes; family Protopteridae; genus Protopterus; species Protopterus annectens. The sequence continues at coordinate 483,627,721 of NC_056725.1, read as the reverse complement.
CCTTGTAATTCCTATGGTCCTATGAGCCTTTGACAAGTTACTGAAGGAGGGAGCAACCAACCAGAAAGAAGCTGGAGAGAAATATGGAGCAAGAAGTAAAGAGGAATGAGAGGATACGATTAAAGCTATAAGACCAGTGCTGGGGCAGAGTGAATGCAGAGTGTGGAAAAGTAATGGTTTGCATGGAGGGTCTGAAATTAGCACTACAAAAGGTCAATTCATGGTGATAGAGGGACAAAAAAGAGAGGAGCAGAGTGTTACAGAACATAGAACTTGAATGGCAGAAATACATAGGCACCTGTGGAATAGAACAACAAAAATGGTAGAGATAAAAACAAAGAGAAACGTTAAATGGCAACTGAGGTGAAATGATGACTATTACCACTGAGGTCAAGAATTGGTACTGGAAGGACAGGTGACAGAGAGAGTTTGGCAAACTCAGTCCATTAAAGTTTACATATTTTACACAGTCCCTTTCATCATTTGCTCATATTTTCCATCATTTTTGTCACTCGCTGTTTTATAAAGATTGTTGTGAGTAGTATCCCACATTCAGACTGGAAGAGGGAAGAGTTATGTGTTTTATGCTAATTATTTATCCAGGTTTTTAGCTGGATGTCCCTATTTTTCCAGAGCCTTTGTTCCTATCTTCAATGTTTGCAGTTTGACAGGTATGAGAGGTAAACTTTATACCACCTTTAGGAAAATATGGTTAAAAGATAAATGTGTCTTTGAGTAAAAAGTGTAAGTCATATCAAGTATTTACAAAGTAAACATAAAAGTAGGAAAGTTCAAAACTATTGTACTTTATAATTGTTCCAAACACATCAAAGGTGAGTAATGCTCACAAAAGAAATGGAAAACAATCCAATATTAAGACATTTCTTTGTACTGTGACATGCTTCAGTAGCATAACTTGTGCAAGTATCCCATTCAGCCAAGCATCTACTGTGAAAGGACAAAGGCCAAATGTGACAACATGGGTATATTGCTCCATTAATGCAAAATGTTAGAATTACAAGGCTGAGAAGATGCGCTCTACTTTCTCTGTTTCATAATGTCTATGTTGATGTGGCAAACACCGTTAATCTTGTCAATGTTTTATGATAACACCATGGTTTCATGTCTCAGTTCTAGAGAGGTTGCTGTCAGTGTGAAATTAGGAATCCTTAGTGTCAATATTTTAATAGTATAAATCAGCAGAGTTAAGAATTCATCACAGTGATTCAGTTATTTTTTGTTTCTTTGTCCTTTGCATGGTGCTTTTCATTGCAGAGCCGTGACTGCAGGCAGTAACTATACAATGACAATTCACCTTCCAAGGGAAAATGTGAACATTTAATTTGCCATGCCAATGATTGCACAAATGAGACTGGCTTCATTGCGCTTCATTCAGTACTCTGGACAGTACTTGGTGTCAAAAATACAGCTGTTATGTAACTTTCTCTGTGACTCAATGTATTAATGCAATAAGATCTGAGTAATGGCAGAAATAATGTATGGTTTGAATCTAGCTTTGGATATTTTGAACTTATTTTTCACAGTAAAATTCATTTTTGTATACCTGAACCTTAAGTACAATTACCATTCCCAATGTTTGGGTTATAATTTCAGAAGTATGGATGATAAAATAATTTTGATCTGTGTCACCTGCAGTCTTTTTATATAGTAGTAGCCCATTTTACATGCATAATTTAACAAATATGTCATGACCTAACTCCCAGGAAGTAGAATAAATTGGGAAATATAGATACTTAAAAAAAATTGTAAATATGTTTGAAAAATTATTCATGACAACAATACATTTCCTAAACAAAGGTATATATTTGACTCATATATGCTGTGTACAACACATCTCACATAAGCTCCTATGTCGTACCTTCCTTGCCAAGTCTCATGACATGAAGGCATGATGAGGTGTCCCACAAATACATATAAACACTGTTAAAATAGAGTGTCTTGGGGAATGCCATAGGTGCTGGGTTCAAATCTAGATATATTGACTTGCCAGTGACATATGCAATACTCACTGTCAACACTTCACTTTTAGAAAGCCACCACTTGGATAAATCAGCACATTGCGTAATGTTTTTTCATGTTTTTTAATTTTTTATTTATATTTAGTTAGTTAGTTAGTTAGTTAGTAAACTGCGGTGGTGGTGCTGCGGTAGCGTTGTTGTCTCACAGTATGACGTTGTCCTGTTCGATTCTCAGCTAGAGCGTCTTCTGTGTGGAGACATTTGTGAATGGGCATACCTTCGTTGAAGGTTGTGCGTCAGAGCTGGCAACTCGGCACGTAAAAATCTACTGCCAGTCATTAGCGGACTGGAGTTTCACTGTGGCGACCCCTAACTGGGAAAAGCCGAAAGACACAACAAGTTAGTTAGTCAGTTAGTTAGTTAGTTAGTTAGTTATTGAGCTTCTGCCTTTGCACAACACTGGGCATTGTACATTATTGACTATTGGTGGCAACTAGAAGTGAACAACAATTCACCTCTCAAGAAAAAACTCAGAAAATTGTTTGGCATGCACAAAGACTTAGCCATCAGTAGTGCAAATGAAACTGGTGCTGGTACTCTTTAGTCTGCACTCTGGACAGTACTGCATGCAGAAAACAAATGGGTTATGTAACTTTCTTGTTGGCTCCACTTGTTAATGCAGTAAGGTTTGAGTTACAGCAGAAGTAATGCATGGTTTGAATCCAGGTTACTAATTGTTTTACTGAGGGGGTCAGACTAAAGTATTTTCAGTGACTTTTTATTAGTAATTGCACATCAAGTTGTCAACTGAAGCTGTATGTAATGGATACTATATAAGTTAACTGTATTCTGTGTGAAGTGTGCTGAGCATAACAATGATCATAGTTAATTTAAATTACACTTAAATATGTATAATGTAACCAATATTATTGTGATAAAGTATGATTCATTACAATTAGCAGCAATAGGTGTATAGGGCAGTATGTCATGTAATCAGCAATAGTTGTACAAGACAGTATGTCATGTAAAGTATGCATGGCCCTAGTTTCAACATGTGTTACCAAGATCAGTCAAATCAATACAAAGAAAAATGATTTGCAAGAATAAATAATTGCCTCAAAACAAAGCCCATTGATATAACAACTCAAAGCTAAACATATAAAGGCTTTTCAGAAATAGTTCTAGCTGTAATGATGTTCATATTGTTTTAGTTCAACTTAAAACTGAAAATGTTATTTCTCCTGCAGCAGTAACAGTCAGTAAGTAGAATACAGCAGTCCACTGACCTTTTTATTACAGGTTCATTTCTCATGTACTATCAGTCACAGTTTATAAAATGTATGTCCCACTAAACCATTGTTTTCAAGTTTATATGAATGTATCTGTTAACAACAACGCTTATTACCAAAATAATTGAAAGTGTCATGCCATATCTGTCTGTCACGAAAGAATATATATGTTTAAGATCCATTCTACAAGACAGCATGGCCAGATGTGCCAGTATATCATTTGAAATGTTAATCAGATATTATCAGCAAAAAGAATTGATGAAGTTACTGTGGAAAATGTGCACATACATTGAGTATTACACATGGCCAACTCTCCCTGCCATGTTTCTCACCTGATGTGTACTTTGAAGAAACCATGCCCAAATTCTGCCCCATGCCATTTGTCTGGTTTCTGTTACATAATTGCAGTTGGCAAGGTTGCCTATCTTTGCATAAAGGCTGGTACACATGAGATATGAATGGGGTACCAATGTCCTGCCATTTTTCATGATATCCCTGAGAACATACAGAGGGCAACTGTGAAGATGATGCTCCATTTAGAACCAAAAGATGGTGTTATGAAGAGTCCTGAATATTTGTTGCACTCCTTGTAAACCACTATATCCATAGGCTCCTGCAGGAGGTCTACACCAGGTCTCAGTAAAAGACCTAGGCTTGGAATACTTTGTCCAAAGCTGTCAGTGCAACAGGCATTCCAAGCACTGGGAAACAATGTTGACAATAATATTGAGACATGAATAGGTGCAAGCAGGACCTATTGAATTGATGAGAAGCAGAATTTACAACTGCTAACACCTCTGAGTTTGGTAACTATAAGCTCTATCACCAGCCAGTGCAATGCAATGGATTACCAAGACATACAGCATTTCATAGGTTCATAGGTTCATAGGTGTGTACTAGGCTAATAGCCTTGGAGCCTTTACAAGCCTAGCCCATAGGATTACCCTGGCATTGTGCCACCTGACCTTAGTTCCCAGTGCCTCTGTCGATTAGAGTCACTGAAGTGATCCCCAAGATGAATTTTCTATTTCCCATCCACTCATCAAGATTTCTCTTGAAGAGGGAATGTGAGGCTCTCCACTTGACATGTATGGGAAGTCTACACTAGGTTGTTTCTGTTTTCTGTTCTGTACAGCTTCTGAAGAGATTTAAAAGACTTAAGAAGTACTTCATGACTGGCTGGAATGCCTCAAAGAGGCTTGGGGTAAGAATGGCTCAGGTATTAATGCTAGCAAAATCACAATGCTTTAAAAATGTAATTAACTTTACCAAATTTCAGGCCATCCATCCATATGAGCTTGAGGCACACATGACTGGGTAGGTATACCTTACATATATATCAAGCATACATGCCTAGTGCAATAACTCAATCATTGCATTAGACAATGTATAAACCGTATGTAGTTGTGTATGAGTTCAGTTCCATGCAGTAGCAATTGGCTCTTATTATATAATAATATAGGAAATCCAATTTCTGCTGACATTAAGTACCATCACAATTTCAGTATTTGCAAACAGATTTTTGGCCTGGGAGAAAAGCTCCAACTTTCACATATATTTTCCTTTTTCACATTGTATATAATATTGTCTCTCTTGGAAAATACAACATATATGCAGTAGTACTTAGATTTTTTTTGCTTGATGTTTATAATAATGAGACTGATGTGTTTTATGATGCATTTATGACTTCACATTAGTATCTGGATGTGACAAAGGTTACCATATGTATGTGTCAATTTGGATTTATTTAGAAATATTAATTAAGATGGAACTTATGTTATTTTATATGTTTTCTCTCCTCCTGCCTTATATCTCTCTTTTTTAATATCCATCCATCCATCCATCCATCCATCCATCCATCCATCCATCCATCCATCCATCCGTACATAACCCCTTTTCCCATTTTTGTACATGGGGTCAGGAGGATGTCACTTCAACACTGGCAATTACTTCTTTTAATTTATAGCTGTAATTTGTAACTAGATGTGCCTGGACCTTGTTTTACCATTACTTCACAACCTTCTCATATTGTAGACTAAATGGCAATCTTAGACTAAATGGAATATTTTTTGCTGCAAAATGTTAAATGAATGTAACCAACTGTAAATTGTTTATCTCTGTAAAACGTACACTGGATGTAACTAGATATATGTTGTATATCTCTAACTGGAGCTTTTCTTCTCAGGTCTCCACTGAAAATGGGTTTCTAACCCAGCTGGACTAACCCGATTAACAAATTTCAATAAATAAATAAAAATAATAAATTGTAACATAATTGCTGCTGCGACACAAATGACCATCAGCATGGGGAGCTAGACCCACCACTGAGAATCAGACCACCATACATCAACAGAGCATCATACATCAACAGTTGGTTGTGGCAGCACCACCACAGACACCCAGCACAGCTGAATCCCAAACTGTCAGTGTTACCTTAATAACTCCTGCACTACCTGCTCCAACTGCATCAGATGGCTTTGCCCTGGGGGCTGGTGCAGTGGTACCCACTGGGAGTAGTACTACTAGTGGTGGTGGGAATTTTGTCACATGTCAGGAGATGATAGGGCTAGTACAGGACATTATGGAGAAGGTCTTGGTGCCCACATCAGCAGAACTGAGAACATCCTGTATTTGAATAGCCAAGTAGATGCCCCATCTAGCACTGCCCCAGGCATCTGAAACAGGAAACAGTGATGACAGTTCTGAAGGTGAGGACTATATTTTTACTGTGCTCATGCTGGAAATGGATGCACCTCCAATGTCTCCTAACTATCCCTGATCATGGTGTCCCACAACCCTTTGTATCCATTACCATCTCTTTCTGTCTTGTGCATCATGTTTGACTGCATCTACTACCTAATCTACCCTACCTACCTAAACTTCTTATTCTTAACCATGTTCTCCAACATTCCTCTGTCTACAATAAAAGCATAAAATGGCACCTGTCTCACAAAAAAATGTTATATCCCATATGGAACTTTCCACTTAATTTGTGCATGTGTCTGACACACTTGATTTGGTCTAATTGGCCACATAACATTAGTGAGTCATTGTTACCCACCTCTATTGTTGTGAATATTCAAATTTCTCAAATTAAGTGGATAATTATGGTGCTCTCTCACCACCATCCTGCACATTCCTCTGTTCTTTCTCCAGTGACTTACCTTCTGCTTGCTTCTTATTTTCACCAGTCCCCTATCAACACCTTTTCACATGTTTAATCTGGTCAAAACATAGAATCAGACACAACTAACATGGGCAGAGATGGCCATAAAACAACCTTTCAATTTTTTGTCCTCAGCATTTGCTTTATGCGTTGCATCTCACATCAATGATAAATGCCAGTAATTTTCCACATTCTGTGACAAAAACTGAAGAGTTTATCTTCAACCACATGAGTATGGCTAGCATTGCACAAATGTGCTTAGCCTCACTGCAAATACATACTGATAGGACTATGTTAAGACAGTTACTCATATAAGTGTAATAGCCTGCAGGACATAATGCATATCATATGAGATGTTATATTTCTCATTATTGTGATAAAGCCTGATGCCTACGTTCTCCCTTGCTTCAATCTTTTCTTACTATTCCGTCAAATGCGTGATTTAAACTATACGAAAACAAGTTCCTGTGTGGTATGCTCAAGTCTGCAGACTGCTTTTTGCATAGTGTGAAAGGTACAAAACCAGAGGTATGTCAAACATTATTTAACATTTTTAGCTCATTAATATTATGTGTGGAACTGTTGGCTACATATGATATTAACCCACCATTATACTGCTTGTGTCTTAATAGCTTTTCCCCATCACACCTCTGCTTGATCCCGACCTCTGAACACATTATTGTACAGAGCATGACAGAACCATTAAGATGACAAACCTAAGAGTAATACACAACAAAGATGGCCAGAAATGTCCCATTAACAAAATGTTTTTATGCTCATTTCCCTCTCTCTATCTCTCTCTCTCTCTCTCTCTTTCCCCCTTCTGCATCATCAGTCTTTGGCTTCAGTATTTGGGTGATGCCTGGCATCAAACTGTAATTATAAATAATGGTAAATGACAAGTCTTATCGTATTGCAAAAACTGGGTAGCTTTTGTTTTCAAATGCATTAGTCTACTGCTCCTTGCGCTCCTGCACTTACCCACAGTGAGCTACAGAAAGACAGACTGATAGCAGTATGAGCAGACAGTTATTATTACATACTGAACAGGCCACAGGGTTGAATGTAGACCATATAGGATGTCTCAGTTGTCATTACTGTTATGTACTCTGCTGCTCTCTTACTCCCTTATTTCATACTATTTTCATTGTCCCTTCAAGTGTGTGTGTTTTAGCATCTTCATTGTGTGGTCAGCTAATGATCACATCTATAGACAGCTGATACAGATTGGAAGGCATTTGAATCCAACATTAGGTCTCAACTTATGAAGATTTTCATTTCTTATTTAATTTTGGCATGCTAAACTATGGGTACATATGTTATTCCACCAACAGTGCCCTGTTTAGTCCTTTATGTGGTTCACAATCTTCCCAACATTGCTCATACCTTCCCAACTATAAATGCAAGACTTATGGTCAAACCATGGATTTATGGTATGACAATTACACAACATTATGCATAATTAAAAAAAAAACTAGTAAACATTTAGAAAGTGATGTGATTTAAATGTTTAGATTTACCATGCACTTTATGAAGTATATGAAGTCTGACACATACAAATATGTTATCGTGTAGTGACTTTATTACTGAGTGACATGACAGAAACTAATGTAATTGCATAAGGAAAAGTACAGATTGTCTTAAACATATGGTCAGTCAGCAAATATAAGGACAGTATGAATATGTCCCTGTATGTCCCTGTATCCCTGTATTATCCATACAATGAATGTTTAACAGCAATGATCATGGCACAGGTGTAAAGGATGGCACAGACAGAAAACAGTAACTTGATACATGCCTATTATGAAATCACTCAAAATTAGAACTATGTTTCTGAACTCCTTATTTGCACAAAGGCAGGCATGGAGCACCACAGACCACTGCTAATTCCTGTTCTAAGTTCAAAACCTCAAAAAGTAATTATGCATGTGCTAATACTTTGCCATTATTTGCATAAATGAGCTCATTAATTTTGCACTTCAAGAAGCAATTTTGACAAAAAAGTAATGTCAGTGCCTTATATAATTTGCATATGTGTTAATGGCTTGTTGCACTCAAGATAAGAAGCATTCACTGTGTGAACTGCGCTCCAACACATTAGACTTGCAATGATTTAAAAAAGTGCAGGAACATTGAACACATTTTAATTGAATGGTATTAAAAATGTACTTTTGTATGTTTGACATGAATGTTATATATCTACATTGCAAATTGTACAAACATTATGGAATGTTGACAATGACGGACCAACTAATGAAGGTTTGCAAGCAATTATCCTGAGTTGAACAGTCAGGGATGCTTGATTTTCATTCCACTTCTTGACATCTGTGATTATCATCAAGTTTATAGATGGCCAGTACACCATAATGTGAAATAACTACATATCAATCACTCTGCTACAATGTCCATGAATGAAATGATAATATGAAATATTTGAGCAGTATGTACTTACCTGTGGTTAACACATTGCTGCTTTGTCTGCTTGTCAAGACACATTCCATTTCACCTAGATATGTGATGTTATGCACACTATCTACTCTGCATCACATTGATGAGGTCATCCATTCAAATATGCTCTAGCTCACACTTGTAGTCAGACTTCTCCTGCCATGTGCTTGCAGTTGACACAATACATCACAGCTTGTGTACTTAGGAGTTTTAATCCAGCAGTGACTGGCTATATGAGTGAGTGTATTTGACTCTAATGCTACTCAGGACTGCTTTCACCCACAGATGTGATGCATATACTTCAACTCAAAAGAAATAATTGCGGCTTGGAAAGTGATTTTCCATCAGTTTTGTTCTTTTTAAGACAACATAATGATGATGTCATCCATTCAAATGCGATCTATCTCACTCTTGCATTCAGATGTCAGTTGATACAATGTACTCCAGCTTCTAGACTTAGATAGGTAGGTGATTGAATCCAACAATGACTGGCCACTACTACCAGTGTGTGACTCTACTGCTAATTAGGAATGGCTTAGCCCAATAATATGATATACAGATTTATACCAGGAGAGTGCTAACCCATCCATTTTTGTCCCTTTTAGCTCACACATCTCTTTTGCCACACAATGATGATATAATCCTTTCAAATGTAGTCTATTGCACAGTTGTAATCAGACTTTTCCTGTGATGTGGTACAATGTACTGTAGTTTGAGGACTTTGATAGGTAGGTATTTGAGTCCAGCAATGACAGTTTGCTGTCAGTGTGAGCAACTTTATTGTGAGGTTGGAATAGCTTCACCCACAGATCTCATCTGCAGATTTTACACCACAAGAGTGCTAACTCATAATTTTCAGTCCCTTTTAGCCCAACCATTTCCTTTGCAACACAATGATGATGTAATCCGTTCAAACATGCTGTATCTAACACTTGTAGTAAGTACTCTCCTGTGGAACTGGCAGTTAATACAATATATTCTGGATTGTGGACTTAGATAAGTGTGTGTTTAAATCCAGCAATGACTGACTGCTATCAGAGTATATGTGTGACTCTGGCACTAGGTAGGAATGGCTTCAACCGCAGACCTGATCTATAGATTTACATGATGGAGTGGCACTAGCATCACTTTTAACACAAACATCTGCTTTGTTAAACACTGATGAGGCCATCCATTCAAATGTGCTCTATCGCTCACTTGTAGTAAAAAATATCCTCTGTGGTACCATAGGTTGATGCAATGCTTTCTAGCTTGTAGAATTAGAGAGGTAGGTGTTCAAATTGAGTATTCAATAAATATTTTAAGTGTGCGTTATGACAGTAAAAGGGATGACTGGCTTTTCCAATACATGTGATGTGCATTACCTCCACTCAGACAAGATACTGACATGGGTAGAGAACTCACAATATTCTTTCAATCAATTTTAAGACACACATATACCTTGCAACACAATGATGATGTCATGCTTTCATATATGTTCTGTCTGACACCTGAAGTAAGATTTCACCTGTGGCATGTACAGTTAATGCATAGGTGTCTAGACTGCAGACTTAGTCAGCTGCTCCAACCCAGCAAGGTCACCATAATGTATGTGTGGCAGTACTACATAAACACTGCCTTATCCAACATTTCATCAAAATCTCTCCTTCTCTTTTAGGTCAGACATAGGCCTTTAAGGACATTGTTGAAGTCATCCCATTCACATACATGTATGTGTTCCATGACCCTTGTGGTAAGATTTGGCTTGTGATACATGCAGTTAATGCTGACTTCTACAGCATATAGAGTTAAACAGGCAGGTGTTCAAATCTGGCCATATATGTATATGTATATATATATATATATATATATATATATATATATATATATATATATATATATATATATATTGTGTGTGTGTGTGCGTGTGTGTGTGTGTGTGTGTGTGTGTGTGTGTGTGTGTGTGTGTGTGTGTGTGTGTGTGTGTGTGTGTTTGTGTGTGTGTTTGCAGGGCAATATTGACAGACTGAGTGGCTTAACCTACATATGGTGATATATCTAACTCAAAGTTTTGTAAACATGGCTAAAGCCTTTTGATCCCTCAAAATAAATGTTAGGGATAAATGACTATTCAGAATATTGCTTAGTTCATACCATGAAATGTATCTTTTCTGGCATCTTGAAATTAAAATTTCCTGAGGCAGACACAGGTAATACGCAGCCCTCTAGAGTGCAAGGTAGGAGTTTGAATCTGGTAATGTACATGTGTTAGAAAATAATGACAGATAGGAGTGGCATACCCAAACAATACAGATATGGCATACTAACAGGGCTAATGTTTTTTGAGGCCTCAGATTACATTTTAGAGAGTCATAACCATTCCAACAGATGAATATAATCCCTTCAAGTGTGTGCTTAATAACGCCACAGCTATAATTATTTCTGTGGTATCCGTTGTTGATATATAGGTCTGTGAGGTATGACTTCAGGCAGGTGTTTGATTCTGACAAGGTATAATTAATGAGTATGTCACAGAATGCTTACAAGCAAGATTTTCTTCCCCGTGTTACTGGAAGCATTCATGTAGGGCATGAATGGCTTAATCATCAGTTCTTGATGTATGTGTCATGCTGCAAAGTGGTCACAAAGTGTGATTAGATCTGTTTCATGATAATTTCCTGTTGCTCTAAGGTGAGTAGGTGATGTTAATACATTCATTCCTATTGAACATGCCCAATGTAATAATATAGTCTATGCATGCTGTTTAGGACAAAATACATTAAGTAATGAATGTTATGAGATAGTTATTGTCATTTGTTGTTATTTGTCAAACCTTAATAGAATTAGCTTTTGGAAGCTTGGCTTGCATACTGACCTATGCATGGAGGATAACAACATTGTTACTGGCCAGTGTACAGCTGTTGCATGTGAAATGTAAATTTTTAAACTGTTCACTTACTTACTTGATGGTAATGTTGTTTCAATTTGTAGTTATGGTGGAGTGCTGTTATACAGGTATTACTAATGTGCTCAACAAGACTCACTTTAGATTTACAAAATTATGCTATACTGCATTCAGAGGCTTTCATACTGAGTGGCAGCTGCAGCAGGAAGGCCATACATATTATGATAATTTCACTGTTAAAAGTGTGTTATACTCCAATCATTTTGATATGACAAGTGAAACAGTTGCCATGTTGGTGATATCATCATTCAATACTGCTAGTATGCAAATATGTTTTGACTAACTCTTCTATGGGATAACTACCTAGTGTCATCTTCCTACCACACATATGTACATCATATGCATATGCATATACTGACAATCATACACACAACCTAGATGTCAAGAGAGTGGCACTACATGGCTTTTGCCTTGATAAAGTGGCATATCATATAATGTCACATGATCATGCCCTTCATTTTACATCTGCGTACATCTTCCATCTGTTATAGTTAGACATCCTTAACTATGGATTGCAACACACTCTTCTGTTGACAGTTCTGCATCTGTGGCAGATCCTTCTATGTTGCACCGCATAAGTAAATGCCATGTATTAACAGTCACATTTTCAACCACTCAAAACATGCAGGTTTCTGTCACAACTGATTGTTTCCACAGTAACTACTAGTATTGGAATGATTTTACAAGTGTGCGTGAATCTTCTCAATATATCACCATTTCTACATATGTGTACATTGGGACTACAATTTCATTGTTTCTCCTCTCAACTTTCCCTATTATTTATGAACCCCCTTCATTTTGTTACACTCTAGGTGATTCCTCTTTTTTTCAACATTTCAGGTTTACAGCCATACAAATGCATAATTGAGTGGCCCTGGTTACTTCTACAGTTGTCACTAATTATAAAAAGGGGGATTTGTATAGTATTTATTTAAATATAATCATATGTATAATAGACACATGTTTCATGTTATATTCCTCCTGCCTTTTAATTACATACTTCAAGTTGTCCTTGCCTTCTATTGTGCCATCCACATGTGCTTGTTCACTGAGGATAAATATATTTACCATTCATTATTTATACTCTGTGACTGAGCCCATCTGCACCTCAACATGGCCACTGGGAGATGTTCTGACCATGTGCAGGTGCTGCTTGAGATGTAGGGTTGCTTGGCATCTTGCATATTCGATAAGCACTCTTGCTTGTCATGTAAAGACACCAAAGCATGTAGGCTTAAAGCAGTGTGTACATGTTTCATAATAAATCTCTAGGTGTATCTCTTGTGTTTGTAGAAGATCTTGTCACCATAGCCTCAAGTGACTGTGACTGCCGATAGGAAATGTAGAAATGTATGGTAGGAAATGGTTGCAATAAAAATCAGTACCTCTAAATCAAAGGGCACTCTTCTGTCCTTGAAGAAAGAGATTGCTCTATCCTGGTGATGAGAGATATCTACTGCAGCTGAAGAAGTCTAAATATCTTGGAATCTTGTTCAGGAGTGACAGCAGAGGGAATTGAAAGACTGCAGCAGCAGAAGAGTGAAGCATGAGCTGCTGTGCAGGCATGGAGCTGTCTTAAGTTAGGGAAGCATGCACTGAGAAATAGAACTGAAAATATGAGACCACAAATGCAAGCAATAGAAATGATGCTCATTTGCAGGACAGCAGGAATCACTCTGCATGACAGCGGAAGGCACTCTGCATGTAAGGAGCACATCATAGTAAGAACGGAGACAGTTGAAGAGGATTGGGTTCCTTGTGCTAATGTCCACTGGGTGTCCCCCTAAGTAATTTATCATGCACAGCCTCTAGATGGAGGCCCGGAGCAAATCCAAAATATGTTGAAGAGCACAGATTTCTGGGAACACTTGGATGCCAGAGTGCACTGGAGACTTGCTGAGGATACAGAGGTCGAGTTTGGCCTTCTAAGCTTGATACTACCACAGACCTCACCAAAATATGGGATTTAGAAAATGTTGCTGCTGCTGCTGATAATGGCAATGAAGACAATGACAATGTTGAAGCTGAAACATGGGACTCTATGAAAATCTTTGCACAGAAAACACATCCACGTAGTTAAAATATGCAGTCAAGATATATGTTGTGATACGCATTTCAAATGAATTTACATTTACCTTGTCCACTTCTTAGTTTGTGATAAGTATTTTACAAAATAATTTCTCAGACAACTATAACCATAATTCACTAGCACACAACTATATATGTACTCATTACCTAGCCGCTGTGCTAACTTTAACCGACCACTGCTCATGGACACACTCCTAACCCTAATATTGAAACCTTCTGTATATTGGAAAGTTTTAGCGTTAGCAACACAAGCCCCACTTACTTGCCAGAAACCAAAGATAGGATAAATGTTTTCACTTAGAATCAGTCTGAAGAACAGCATATATGGATATATTCAAATAGATGGATGGATAGCTAGATACAGAAATAGAAAGCATGCTGTTTCATCAAGAAACATCTTTAGCAAAATACCAGACAAATTGGAGTTCTCTATTTTCCCATTACTTTTTTAAGTAAGTAGAGACTCCCCTCCAAAAACACTTGCTCCAGGGTCAGACCAAAACTGAAAAAATGTAAAGTTCTCTTTCACTAAAGATGGTTGGTTGTCACTGTATCTTATGTCTCTCTCTCTCTCTCTCTCCATATATATATATATATATATATATATATATATATATATATATATATATATATACATATAGTTCATGATATCAAAAACTCAAAATATAGACACTCAAAGTATTAAACCCTTTTTTTTAAATATTTTGAGTTCTCATTTTTTTCAGTTTTTAATCAAATGAATGATGCGCACATGCACAGACACACACACACACACACACACACACACACACACACACACACACACACACACACACATTGTAAGCATACATATACATATACATATGTATAAAAGAAGAAAGCACAGCATTCAAAAGCATTTTGAAAACAAAGTTAGTGTATCTGCTGTTCTTCTGGCTGATTCTAAGTGAAAACATTTGCCATTCAGGAATTCATTAGACCATAGCTGATGAAGTCATGGGTAAGAAGCCCCAAGCAGGAAAAAAATATCATTTTGTTTCAGAAATACACTGATCTCATTTCCATTTCCATATTTTTCAGCTTAGTGTTTTGATTGTTGATATCTTTTAGCACACCTGATGTACAGATAACCAAAGGAGACTATGTACCCTATCTGCTTTTTAAATTTGAAATGGATATTAAAGAGCAGGAAAGAAGAACTATCATGAATTGTACCATGTATTAGATTTAAAATGTTTCAAATAAAATATATTTTTCTTTTTGAATAAACTTCCAATATGCTCATTGCTGTAATTTTGCATTACTATCACTTATGACAATACTTCAAAACCTGCAGTCATTGGAACTAGGTACAAAGGCCCTTGAAAAGTAGGTATATCCAGCCAAAAATCTGAGCAACTAATTAGCATAAAATTTGAATACTAAATGGCACATAACTCTTCCCACTTCCATTAGGAATGAGGGATACTGCTCAGAAACATCTTTAAAAATGGAAAGTGACAATAATTATGGAAAAATATACGCATGTTATCAAATAGACTTAAAAGAACTGTATTAAAAATTCTACCATACAAGGTCATTTATTTTTGCTTATGCAAAAGAGATGTTCAGTGTGTGTCATTTTTCTTTAAACTGTTGGTGCCACTGGTGTGTTGGTCATGCAATGTGGTTTTCTGCGTCCTAGACAGCTTGCAAAAATCACATATGATAAGGAGGATTTAGAAAACTGTGTGGTAAATCAAGCCCAAAAATAGTGACATACCTCCAAAAATAGGGATAGCGAGTGCAGGGGTAAATCAAGAAAGAAAATATAGTTGTTCCTCCAAAACAGGGGCAGTTAAGAGGCCTGCTCATGAGACAGGGTCAAAATCGAACAATTTATAGATTCAAAGCAGAAAGATGCTAGCAATCAGTAACACTGAGAGACTCTTATTAGAGAGAGCCATAGCAGCCTCAAATGTCAGTTTCCACATGATATCCCAAATGTGCTAAGTTGCCTTAACTTGGAAATTGTTCATGAAATACTTTTAGAGGGTGTTAGAGTCAATCTGATTATGGCTTAAAAGAGTATCTTCAGAAATTAATGGTGCTGGGTATGTATCTACAAGATGGCTGATAACTTTTGTAATCATCTACACTGTATCAGAACATTTAGATTTCCTGTATTTTATCATTTTCTAGTTTTATAAATAGAAAATAAATATTTTCAACAGTTAATGTTTCAGTATTGTCCTTGAAAGCCAAAATGATTGAAGGTTTTATCACATACATACCAAGTAAAAATGTAGGAAGAATGTTTTCTAAAGAATGTCATGGCAAATAGTAATTTAATTTTGCATGCATTATTACTTCAAAAACAGCATTTTTGTTTACAAAACGGAGATAAAGTGTTGAGAAGTGAAAAACGTTGATGCAATGAAATGTCATTCATTGTTACTTCCTGTTGTTTCCATTACATAAACAATTAGCCTGATATTAGGGAATATGCACAGGCTGGGAAGACTGGTTCTGGATCTATTCCGTTCAAATCAATTTAATCATGTACACTTAGTATTTTCCCACAGAATGGAATATGATGACAGCAACCTTACAAGTGAATTAAATGCCTTTTCTTGTCTTTTAAATTTTGCTAGTCACAATGCTTAGTTGATTCAGTGAAAGAATATACTGGCTGAAATACTTCAGAGAGCAATGCTGATACAACGTTCTAGAAGAACAAAAATAGTTACATAAAATCTGGGTCATGAAATAAGATGACTTAGCAATAATGTTTCATAATCCTGCCTGGAAAAAACATTAATACTTATTTCATAACACTGTCTTTGAATAGATGTTTGACTGACAAGAGTCCCACTGATAACATCAGCAAGTAGTGTAAGTAAAACACAGGAGAAAGATATTAATTGTGTAATTCCAATAGTTAATGTATCCTTACTGTGCACTTTCTTCTTGCATTCCAGTGGAGTTGTACTTATCCCCCAAGGCAAAGGTTAATAGGAGAGGAAATAACAGTTTCTAGAGTGACAAGCAGGTCTTAACCTTTTCTAAACTACCATATCATATTGCAAACAACCAGACAACAACTTATTAAAGATACCTGAATCCAGGAGACAGCAGCTGATAAACTTTCTGAAGGCTGACATAATTTAATATAAAGGCTGTCTGTCAAAAAAGGGATTGTTTACCCATTATGAAGTGAGTTATAATTGGTGATGGCTGTTGGCTAGCCAGTGCATCGTGACAGACAGATACAGAATTATAGCTAAAGTTCAGGATGAGGGATGCTAGACTGATCAAAAATGGGACTAAGCAAAACATCCTTGAAAAAGGCTTTATGGAGAGAAGGAAGAACATAAAAGCAGTTGGAACACTGGTGCACTGGTACATACTCATAGTAAAACTCATGCTACTTCAAGAAAATCAGAAGTAAGGTCAATCTAACATTAAACAGAGAGTTAAAAAGTTAATTAATAAGTACTGGAATAAATATAGAATAGTCACTTATTGAGTCATAAAAATAAAATTACCTTTCCCTATCTTACATTGTTTACATTTTTTTTTCATTTTGTAAGATTTTCTGTTTGATATATTTTTATATTATTGTGAGGATTTTATCCTACCCAGTACAAATATAGAAATCATCTACTGTATTATCATCACATTTTCAGAGTTATGCTTCTACTATTTATGTCTTAGGAATGCATCACACACAAGCGCTCACTCACATACATGCAAACACACACACACACACACACACACACACACACACACACACACACACACACACACACACACACACAAAATAATACACAAATAGGCAGAAAGAAAGACAGATGGATAGATAGATATAGATATTTCAGACAGATCTATACAAACACCATTACTCTCATATGTGCACACACACACACACACACACACACACACACACACACACACACACACACACACTCACATGACTTTAGATGGGTACAAATACATATGGATATATCTATATATATAAAGATAGATCTCTCTTTTTCATGTGCACACACACACACATGCGCGCGCACACACACACATACGCACAAGTAAGAGTGAAAAATGCAATTTTTTTTTCTTATCCTATTGCAGATCTGAAACCTTTTTAATGTTTGGTTCTGTGCATGAAAAGCATGGCACATTTCTTTATTCAAAAGGATGCTTTTGTTGGGATCAGTCACATCAAAAGCAAATTTTTATGCAAATCAGCAAACATGAAGGAAATCAGTATGCAGCTAATTCAAACCGCAATCAAATTTGTTGACATTGTCCTTCTTGTTAACAATCTCTGCCTTGGCATTTTTGAGTGTTTATTAGTATATAAAATCAATTTAAAATACTATTGTTCTCCATGGAATAATGTGTGACATAAAATGTTTCAGCTGCACTTGACAAAATAATTTTTCCATCTCTATTTGTTTTCTACCACACAAAAGATTACATCTGCACCCTGTATTAATTATAAAATGCAAAGCACAGTGCCCCAATCTGAGTATTCTGCTTTGTACAGAATCCCTGTGCTAGTAGTAAATTAATTACACCCAGCTGTAGACTAGCATCTCTAAGCTAATTTACTCATGTACAAAAAACATCATTAGGTATTCTATTCAATAGTTCAGTCCTATAGGTGTTGTTTTCCAAAAATCATTTTAAAATGCTGATTTTTACCTTGCCATAATCATAATATTATAAGCAAAATGAGTGAGGGTCACTTGATAAACTTTGTCCTACCCTTCCTCACATGTCATTTGGCTATTAAAATAAAACACTCATCTTCATGCTAGATTTAGCCATGCTAAAACCTTTAGCTTTGAAAAGATGTAGTGGACCTATTTTTTAACTTGTGGTGAATAAGGCTAAATAACAACTGAAAATTTTAAGAATTATGTCAAGATGCTTAACAAACTCACACATGATGGAGAAGGGCACACTTAAACATGATGGAAAAGGTACATTTACACATGATGAAGAAGGGCACACTCATACATGATGGAGAGGGGCACACCCATACATGATGGAGAAGGCACACTCACACAATATAATAAGATGTTTTTCTAGTTGTTCTTGACCTAATTGTGTTTATTTCCATATGGCACACTATATTCATAACATTTTTAAATTCATTGAACGAAGGAGGTGTATCTGAAATCCAATTTCTGGTTATTATTTTCCTAGCCACTGCTAGAATAGACCATAACAAGGGAAGCTTAATCTTTTTAACACTTTGAGGTACAGATGTGTTGAATAATATAAGAGATTTAGAAATAATGAAATTATCTGTAAAAAGAGCCTGCAAAAATTCATTAATTGACTTCCAATATTCTTTCAATTTTATACAGTCATAAAACATATGAGCCCAGTCAGCATTAATTTCTACATTACATCTCTTACATAGATTATCTTTATTATTTATTTTATTCATCATCAAAGGTGTATAAAAAGATCTATGTAAAAATTTCCATGTATAAAGTCTCCAGACAATGGAAAACGTAGTTCTATAAGCAGATTCCAATATATATTGTTTATCTTGTTGATTTGGTGGGTCCCCATTAATAGAAGTGAAATAATTCCAGTATGTATCTACACTGTAAAAAGTTTCTTGTCTGATAATTTTATGTATGTATGAAAGTTTACCTTTATCAGAAACTTTATGTTGTAAATTTAATATCAAGTAATCAATCAATGTTGGAATAGATTCTTTAACTGTTATAGACATTAGATCTATTTTATTAATGAGATGTTGTCTAAAGGTCTGAACCTCTAACCAGCAAGTTTCTCTTAGATCAAATTCTTGTTTTAAGAAATCTAGATTTTTAACTTTATTATCAGATATCAACTGATACCAGTACTTTAGATCATTATCTATAGCTAAATGAGTTCCTTCAGAAGTAGATGACAAAAGCATACCCTGAGTATACATTATAGGTAATATAATAAAATTCCATTCCCTATACTTAGGGTGCATGAATATAAAGTTACGATAGCTAATAATAATATTTAATGGGTAACAGACCATATGTTTAGGTGTAATAGGTGAAGTACAAAATTCCTTTAGTAACCATAACATGGAGTTATTTACAATCATATTTTTATGTGTTAAGGAGATTTTCATGAAGTGCATACTAATTAGCTCCCAATAATCTTTCCATTTTGTGACATATGACTGATCTATTTATCTATATTTACAATCATATTTTTATGTGTTAAGGAGATTTTCATGAAGTGCATACTAATTAGCTCCCAATAATCTTTCCATTTTGCGACATATGACTGATCTATTAATAAAGTAATAACTTTTACAATAGAAGAGATAGTATATAAATTAAAGTCTGGAAAAGAAATACCCCCTTGAGACCAGCTATTAGTATGTTTCTTTAATGCAATCCTAGGTCTATTAGGTGCCCATAGGAAATTTAACATTAGTGTATTCAGTTTCTTTATAATTATTTTTGTAGGTGGAAGTATTATTGATTGTATTAAGTATAAAATCTTGGGGAATATTATCATTTTAATAATTGTAAGTCTCTCCTCCATAGTAAAAAAACATATTATTCCAGGTATTAAAAAGATTTTGTATATTAAGAAAACAGGTATTATAATTATTATATATAATAGATTTAATATCTTTAGATAGTATTATACCTAAATAAGTTATCTGACCTGAATTGGGTACATATTTAGTAAAATCACTAATGAGAATATTTTTCGTGTATATATAGGTAGTATTTTAGTTTTTCTTCATTGAATATTAAACCAGAAATACTTTTAAAATTCATCATTTTATCAAATAGAGACTGCATAGAAGAATTAGATCCTGCTGATGTAATTAGAACATCATCTGCAAAAGTTGAATTTTGGATGTTGTATTTTCATCTGTTTCAAAACCCTCTATGTCAGTACTGTTTCTGATCAAATTAGCCCAAGGCTCCATTACTAAAGTGAATAATAGTGGAGAAAGTGGACATCCTTGTTTTGTACCTTTAAAATGGGTATTTTTGTGAAACATATGTTCCTACCTTAATATAAGCCAATGCTCCTTTGTATAAATGCTCAATTAGATTTACAAATGCATCTGAGAAGTTTGTGCACTTCAGTAAGGTAAACAGATAGTCCCAACTTACTGAATCAAATGCTGAACTTATATCAAGACTAATAAGTGTTAAATCTTTCTTTTTCCTATTTGCAAAATCAATTAATGTTAAAGTTCTTCTTATATTATCAAAAGTATTTCTATTTACAATGAAGCCTGTCTGATCAATATCTATAATGCCGGGGATGATTGTCTTCAATCTATCAGCAAAAATACTCATAAACATTTTATAATCAACATTAAGTAATGAGATGGGCCGATATGAAGTACATCTAGTTGGATCTTTATTAGGTTTTAAAATTGGCGAAATAAATGTATATTGCCAAGATGGGGGTTATTAACTCAGTTTGGGCCAAAATAAAAACCTTATGTATTAATGAATATGTACTTTTAGAAAGGATTTTATATATCTCTGGTATAATACCATCATTACCCGGTGCTTTGTTTGATTTAAGCTTATTTATTTGTGTAATAACCTCTGTATATGAAATACTTTTGTCCAATAGTTTAATCTGTTGTTTATTAAGCTTTTTATTCATGTTTGTGGTTATAAACTCCTTTATTTTATCTTTAGGTTCCATGTTAATGTTATTATGGTTAATTTTGTGAAAGTGATTTCTAAATTCATCTAGTATTTCTGGTATACTAGAAACATTCTTCTTTTCCTTAGAGAAAAGATTTCTTTGATATGGTTTTGTTTATTCAACCTTTTGTTTTATTTTTAAGTCTATGTAAGTATTTGGGGCTTATTGAATAAGACAAAACTTGTATTTCTCTAAAGTTATTTTAACTTTATGAGTTAAAATTTCTTTGTATTTCTCATTTACTTTGTTTATTTCTTCAATAACTTTCTTGTCCATAATATCTTTCTTATTATTATGTTTATAAGAGTCTAATTTACTTTGAATATCTAACAATTCCTTATCCCAAGATTTCCTTTTATTATTATACCATCTGATACTTTGTCCATATAGATATGATTTTAAGGCATCCCAAACATAGACAATGGAGACTTCAGGAGTATTATTTATGTCTAAAAAATGTTTTACTTCTGAAAGTATATATTCTTTATAGTCTTTTAGTTGAGTTAAGTATGCTGGTATCCTTTTGATCTGAACATTATGAGTATTTTTTATCATGAATTCAAAAACAATTGAATTATGATCAGATATAGGACATGAAATGATTTTGGAATTAATTAAATCTGTTACCATCTGGTTAGAAATAAAGACCCTCCCCGGGATTCATGAAGCTCGGCGCAAGGCCGGTGTAAGGCGTGCACCAGCAGTGCAGTGAATAATCGGCGTAGCAGCGCCATATGCATAGTAATGAGTGCACGCCGCAACCACAGACACGTGCGGAGGGCACGTGAGCGAGCCCAAGTAGGATGCGACCGTAGGCGTGGCCAAGCCGGCAGGCGATGAGCAACCTAAAGTGCTGACTTCCACAGGCCGCCTGCAATAGTAACCGCACCAGCAAGGGTCCGTGGATAATGAAACATACGCAGACTATGCAACATATTACCCGTTCACACAAAACGGAGAACCAAACATTAACCCACGAAGTCCAAAGTGTACCCGTCCAAGGAACAAAGGATACGCATAATACCGTATCCGTCACGCAATGCACTGTCAGTGGGCATACCCAGTGAAGGTGTACCGCAGCATGTCAGCGCGCCGCACCAACAGAAAAGTAGCCACATGGGCATGGTCACCAGCAGTAGTGCGAGTACACAGCCGGGTAGCCGTGTTGATATAACAACAAGAAGGAAACTAGATACCCTAAACACAGACAAACATGTGCATAGCAACATGTACTACACCCAGCAACGTGCCCGTCGCATACACATAGGATGGCGTATGCCTAAGCGTAATATCCAGAAGCAGAAACCATGCATGCAAATGTAATATACAACAACCCCGTCATAGCATGGAACCCGCACCCATGTACGACCGTGCACCCAACCCAGCTAGCAGCCTTGCGCAGCTACACACCTACACACAATGGGTATACCTGAAATGTAGTAAGAAGTATTGTCCTAGGCAGTGCCACGCGGGCAAATATGTACCCCACATGTTAACAACCCACCTCAGGTACAGATATCCAAATGGCCGCATGTGAATGTGTCGGCAGAATGTGTACATCCCGCATACGGTATGGACCTGTCGAAACCCCATAGGCGTGCACACGCCACGGTACCCATAACTGTGCACAGCTGGACAAGGCAGTATGTTCAGCCACCGTACTGATGATTAGCTATGCAGACATGTCAAACACAACACATATGGCGGAACATCTGCACACCAAGCAGGACGCCCCAACAGGGTGCTACAGGCACAGAAGGTGAAGGGACATCACACGTTGAGAATAGCGTTGCTGGACAGCCAAACACCCACGGCTAACGCAAAGGATGGAATAACACGTATATGCCTGGATGAATGGGTATGTCATAGCATGGGAATAGGCCAAGCTATCCACCATAATAGCCATGTGTACTAGATACAAACAGCCAGTAACATGCAGTAGTAATGCAGGAAGGTAAACACGACTGTGGGAATAGCACAGGACATATGGCACGTGCCAAGTGTCGATGCATGACACAAATGTCCAGGAAGGGGCTCCCTGCAAAGAGAAACATGTGTCAACCCCACCCCCCCACAGATGTACAGGCAGTGAAAACACATCCCAAACACACACCAACACTACCGACCATCCCACGATAGCAATGGAGGCTGGTCAATGACCACCATGACGCGTGCACAAACAGGGACACGTGTAACCGTTGCCCTAACAACCCCCCAGGCCAAAGAATAATAGTATGGACATATGCATGTAATGCTGTGAAGGATGTGTGGTAGTCCTCAGTATCACAGAGGTAGGTACACAGATACACTGTAATCAACCATGACGTATGTGCACTGTAGACAGCATACCTGCAGGTAATACATAGTTCAATCATGTGCCACAGAAATATACACATATGAGTGAGGATAGGGGATAGACAAGTGTGAATGGGACAAACTATGAACATAGGTTCATAGGTCCTTAGGTACATAGTAGGCTATCTACCCAAGGGCAGCCATAACCCTAGGCCATAGTTATGTTTCCTTTGCCAACCCACCAGTCCGGAGATAAAATGCCTATTATATTGCTGCACCTCTGTCAAGCAGTGACAATGATGTAATCCCTGGGGTATATCCGCAATCCCCCATCCATTGGACAAGATCCCCCTCGAACAAGGCCAGCAAGGCTCTCTGCCTCACATGTACTGGGATGTTGTTCCACAGCATAGTGAGTGTCTGGGTGATGTATTTGTCCCTCCAACACATTCTATTAATGACCGTGTCAAGGTTCACGTCACCTGCCCCTGTGGTTCTGAGGGATGTAGATCCATTAGGTGAAGCATAGTCATCAAATATGGGTCGCCATGGCCTCGTATGTCAGGCACAGGTCACCACTGAACAAGTGGTATGTGACTGAATGGAGCAGGAGATCGTACAGTCGGGCAGCATAACACAAATACCTGACACCCTGCATACATCTGACGATGAACCTATGGGGCCTTCCCAGCTGCTGCAGGTGTCGGGTCAGATACTTTCCGAACGGGGCAATGTACTCAATCACAGGTCTAATGAGTAATAAGTGCAAGGAGACGATGACCTACCCTGATCTAGATGTGAATCCCTGCACGATCAGGTGGGCAATGTAGAAGTCCTACCGAACCACGTTAGCAACGTGTGTGTCGAACGAATGGTGACGGACAACCTGGGTCCCCAGATCCCTGGTAATTCCCTCTGTGCTCAGTGGACTGCCACCCATATGGCGGCTAGGGGTGACCTTGTTCTTCCCGAAGGGTTTGACTATGCATTACCCGGCATTCAGCTGTAGGCCATGTCCCTGGCAGCAGATATCCATATCTGTGAGGCCCCTTTGAAGGATATCTGTGTCAGATGTCCGTCCCACTATGGCACCCAGTTCGCAGTCATCTGCAAACAATGTCAGCCATAACCCCCCTGTGTTTGCTTGTACTTTGGAAATGTAGATGCAGAAAAAGAGTGGACCCAGGACAGAGCCCCGTGGGACACCGCCTGTGACTGGCAGTGAGTCTGACATGGTGCCAGCAACTATGACCATGTGGGTTGTGTCACCTAGCCAGTTTGCAACCCATCCTGCGATGTACGGGTCCACATCCAAGCTGATGGGTTTATCAATGATACCCGAGGGGGGTATTGTGTTGAAGGCCTTTGCCAGGTCAAGGTAGGCTGTATGGACTGCCTGACCCTCATCAATGGCCTCGGTGACTGTTCCTAAAACATCAACCAAGTTTTAAACGCATGATCTGCCCTTGACCAAGCCAAACTGGGTTGGATGCAAAGTATGCAGGTCCCCTATGTCGTCATCTATGAGCTCCAGTATGATCCTTCCCCATGTCTTTGCAGATAAGGCTTCTCAAGCTAATGGGACGGTAATAATGAGGGTCAGTAGAGGCACTGCCCCTGTGAAGTGGGACTACAGTCGCCGTGCGCCACAACTTGGGTACGTTACCCGAGGTGAGGCTAAGATTACACAGCTGTCCTAACTGTGGGTCTAATTCCTCAATGAGATCACGGAGTACACAGCCGGGACACCATCCGGTCCCATGGATGCTGAGTTCACTACCTTGGAGAGAGCATTTCCCACCTGTGCGTTACAGAACATTCGGGGGCCACAATCTTGTACAGACATCTCTCCATGTGGGGGGGAGTGGAGATGTCTTCACCGAACCTGTCAACCAGTATGTTGGCAATGTGTGTATGTTCAGTAAACCTCACATCATTGTGAACCCAGTCAGAGCATATCTGGGAGTTTCCTCACAGGTGTCCAACATAGCTAAAGAAGGCCGTATGATTGTCTGTCGAGTCCTTGGTGATATATCTGTGGGACCTGCCCCGGATGATGTCATGAGAGCTTGTAGTCATTCACATATAATGAGCAAGGGTGTCATACCTCACAAGGAGTCTGCACTGTCTTGTAGTAGCTACCTCCTCCCGTTGTAGAGCTTGTGTATGGCTAGGGTACACCACACTGGATGCTTGGCATTGGTACAAAGACCCACAGTTGGGTAAGGGATTGCCTGATCCATGCAGTCCTGTAGGTGCTGGTAGAAGGCATATGTAAGTGATGCAGTGGCTTGAGTAATGTTCACCACTGGCTCAGGGGCCTTAAATGAGGCCACACTAGTGTTTAGAAATGTGAAGTCGGCTTATGAGAAAGCCATATGTATGGTAACCGGCACCACCCACAGCATTGTATGACAATAGCAGAAGCTATTGGCCAAATAACATAGTATTAACCTCATTATTAAAATATGTATTATTATGTATTTAGTTATGTTACTGCTAATTACACTTGAAAATGCCCGGTAAGACCGAGCGAAAGTGCTCGTGATCTACCTGTTATGGTGGTGTCATTCTGACAATAAAGTGGCGATACTTCCCTATTGGGACTTCTGGGGATTATTTAAAGCAGTTGTTAACCTGCATCTCTGGATGTACACCATTTGGTTTCATTTTTGAAAAACCTGGTTTTCGTAGCACTACATAATATGGGTAGTCAAACATACATCCGCGAATGGGGAATATACAGCAGCAGTCAAAACCACTGGCCACATGGACACAGTCCAACAAGTTCTACACTTCACATATGCACATCGGTGTCCATTGTAGGACCCAAAAATTGATCCGTACAGAATTCCATCAAGCCGTCACCGTTCCACCAGAAGACGTGACAGCCGTGAGGTTGGCACAGCTAGACATATGCACCACCAGCGTGTTTAAGGTTGATGACAAGTGTCCATGAAATGCAGGACATATGAACAGAAATCCCCAGATCGTCGAGTCCATAGAACTGCATCCACATCCCAGTCCCGCACACATGAAGGATGTGTAATGGGTACCGTCGAGGGTCGCAGACATGGGATCCTGGGTATGCAGAAATGGGGCTCGGTGTTGTTTGGCAGATAATCCGTCGTCCCGCCCCGTGGGAGGGATGTGGGTGTAGCACATGCCTTACTCCCCACTAATAATGCAAATCATCCACCGGATAATGCTAAATGCAGGTGTGAAATGTGTACAGCCCTATACCAGTGTCCAGTAGGCAATTCCCATGGATGGACAAGCGTACGACCAAGATGGCACCCATAACTGCAAACCTGGTGGAATTACACAGCTGCAGTAAGGCATAACACAGGAAATACAGATAGGGACTACAGGAGACACTCCCCATACAAAGTCAGAACGCCGTGCGGATACCGGCGTACAGAGCACTCAATCTGCCAGCAAGAAACTGGGGATCACTCGCGTCCATACTGCGGAACAAATGGGCGACCTGCGGAATACACACTAATGGCACACCAACAAAGTCAACTAGGAAGGTCATAGGATCTGTAAACTATGGCGTACCCACTTATAAAGAACATCCTTCGATGAATTAATAGGATCTACATGTTTTGGTGGTGTTAATCTGACAAGACAGTGGCGGATATTTTCTATTGAGACTACTGTGGATTAGTTAAAGCAGTTGCTAACCTGCATCATGACATTAACACCATTTGGGTTCATTTTAGAATAACCTGGTTTTCGTAGCACTACATAATATGGGTAGTCAAACAGACATCCGCGATTGGGGAACATACAGCAGCAGTCAAAACCACTGGCCAGATGGACACAGTCCAACAAGGTCTACACTTTACATATGCACATTGGTGTCCATTGTAAGACCCAAAAATTGATCCTTACGGAATACCATTCAGCTGCTATCATACTACCAGAAGAAGCGATAGCCGTGACTATGGCACAGCTAGACATATGCACCACCAGCATGTTTAAGGTTGATGACAAGTGCCCATGACATGCAGGACATATGAACAGAAATCCTCAGATTGACGAGTCCATAGAGGTGCGCCCACATCCCATTCCCGCACACCTGAAGGGTGTGTAATGGGTACCGTTGAGGGTTGCAGCCATGGGATCGTGGGTATGCAGAAATGGGGCTCGGTGTTGATTGGCAGATAATCCATTGTCCCGCCCCGTGGGAGGGATGTGGGTATAGGACATGCCTTACTCCCCACTAATAATGCAAATCATCCACCAGAGAATGCTAAATGCAGCTGTGAAATGTGTACAGCCCTATACCAGTGTCCAGTAGGCAATTCCCATGGATGGACAAGCGTCGACCAAGATGGCACCCATAACTGCAAACCGGGTGGAATTACACAGCTGCAGTAAGGCATAACACAGGAAATACACATAGGGACTACAGTACACACTCCCCATACAAAGTCAGACCGCCGTGCGAATACCGGCGTACACAGCACTCAATCTGGCAGCAAGAAAATGGGGATCAGCCGCTTCCATACTGCGGAACAAATGGGCGACCTGCGGAACACATACTAATGGCACACCAACAACGTCTACTAGGAAGGTCATAGGATGTTTAAACGTTGGCGTTCCCACTTATAAAGAACATCCTGCAATGAATTAATAGGATCTACATGTTTTGGTTGTGTGATTTTGACAATACAGAGGCGGAAATATCCTAATGGGACATCTGAGGATTAGTTAAAGCATTTGTTAGCCTGCATCATTGGATTTACACCATTTGGGTTCAGTTTAGACAATCCCGCTTTACGTAGCACTACATAATATGGGTAGTCAAACAGACATCCGTGATTGGGGAACATACAGCAGCAGTCAAACCAACTGGCCAGATGGACACAGTCCAACAAGTTCTACACTTTACATATGCACATTGGTGTCCATTGTAGGACTCCAAAAATTTAACCCTATGCAATAGATACGAAATGGAGTGAGCGACGCTGAAAGTGTAACAGCCGTGACTACGGCACAGCTAGACATATGCACCACCAGCGTGTTTAAGGTTGATGACAAGTGTCCATGAAATGCAGGACATATGAGCAGAAATCCCCAGATGGTCGAGTCCATAGAAGTGTGTCCACATCCCAGTCCCGCACACATGAATGATGTGTAATGGGTACCGTCGAGGGCTGCAGCCATGGGATCGTGGGTATGCAGAAATGGGGCTCGGTGTTGTTTGGCAGATAATCCGTTGTCCCGCCCCGTGGGAGGGATGTGGGTATAGCACATGCCTTACTCCCCACCAATAATGCAAATCATCCACTGGAGAATGCTAAACGCAGCTGTGAGATTAGTACAGCCCTATACCAGTGTCCAGTAGGCAATTCCCATGGATGGACAAACGTACGACCAAGATGGCACCCATAACTGCAAACCTGGTGGAAGTACACAGCTGCAGTAAGGCATAACACAGGAAATACAGATAGGGACTACATTACACACTCCCCATACAAAGTCAGACCACCGTGCGAATACCGGCGTACACAGCACTCAATCTGCCAGCAAGAAAATGGGGATCACTCGCTACCATACTGCGGAACAAATGGGCGACCTGCGGAACACATACTAATGGCACACCAACAACGTCAACTAGGAAGGTCATAGGATCTGTAAACTATGGCGTTCACACTTATAAAGAACATCCTTCAATGAATGAATAGGATCTACATGTTTTGGTTGTGTTATTTTGACAATACTGTGGCGGTAATTTCCTAATGGGACATCTGAGGATTACTTAAAGCATTTGTTAGCCTGCATCATTGGATTTACACCATTTGGCTTCAGTTTAGAAAAACCTGGTTAACGTAGCACTACATAATATGGGTAGTCAAACAGACATCCGCGATTGGGGAACATACAGCAGCAGTCAAACCCACTGGCCAGATGGACACAGTCCAACAAGTTCTACACTTTACATATGCACATTGGTGTCCATTGTAGGACCCAAAGATTCATCCATACGCAATGTCAACCAGCTGCGATCGAGAGACCCAGAAGAACTGACAGCCGTGACTATGGCACAGCCAGACATATGCACCACCATCGTGTTCAAGGTTGATGACAATTGTCCATGAAATGCAGGACATATGAACAGAAATCCCCAGATTGTAGAGTCCATAGAAGTGCGTCCACATCCCATTCCCGCACACATGATGGATGTGTAATGGATACCATCGAGGGTTGCAGCCATGGGATCCTGGGTATGCAGAAATGGGGCTCGGTGTTGTTTGGCAGATAATCCATTGTCCCGCCCCATGGGAGGGATGTGGGTATAGCACATGCCTTACTCCCCACTAATAATGCAAATCATCCACCGGAGAATGCTAAATGCAGGTGTGTAATGTGTACTGCCCTATACCAGTGTCCAGTAGGCAATTGCCACGGATGGACAAGCGTACGAACAAGATGGCACCCATAACTGCAAACCTGGTGGAATCACACAGCTGCAGTAAGGCATAACACAGGAAATACAAATAGGGACTACAGTAGACACTCCCCATACAAAGTCAGACCACCGTGCGAATACCGGCGTACAGAGCACTCAATCTGCCAGCACCAAAATGGGGATCACTCGCTTCCATACCGCGGAACAAATGGGCGACCTGTGGAACACATACCAATGGCACAATAACAACGTCAGCTAGGAAGGTCATAGGATGGTCAAACTATGGCGTTCCCACTTATGAAGAACATCCTTCAGTGAATTAATAGGATTAATGTCAATTGACCATGGAATACACCGAATCAACATCAAAGAACCGCTGGCACCTTATGGCACACAATCCAAAACACACATAGGTAGATGAAACAGTCAACGTAGACATTGTCCAGGACAGGTCACAAATGGTATACAAAGGTTCCTTCATAGACATGTAAGCGCTTTCACCAGTAGGCTCCGTCAGACTTACACATAACATAAAAGCATCCAGGCTTTAAATATCCCCCCTTATACTTTCATTGGTTACTTCCTCAGCAAACAATGAACATGTAACCACAGCATATAAAGCACAGATGCAATGTTAACTACACACACATATATTAACATCTACAAAAACATCCTATTAACACATGTATTATATGATATTGTACTATGCCTAATACTCATCAATCAAAGATCTAACAATATATATAGAAGATATGCATATCATATCAATGTAATACAGTGGTACACAACTGAAAGAGTGGACTAATGTGTGTTAACTGTATATCTGTACCTAAACTACATTCCTGTTACGGGGGTTTAAGCCACCTGCTTCTCAAAAGCGGATTCATCAGTGTTTAATCAGTCAGCCCTGGTGTGTGGTCAACCCTCCACCCAATAACCCATCTAAATCTGCATTCCAAAGCGTAGTTGATGAGGTCCCCCCTCTGGTTTTATAACCTAGCCTTCATAAAACACTGAATGTAGACGTATACCTTGTGATGTGCTCATAGCCGGCCGTAGGCATACGCCAATCCTGCGGCTGCCTAGGGTGCCGCACTAGCAGGGCCACCTGTCCAGTAGATATGTCATGTAGGTATACCAGGATGGGGGCACCATGTGTTGTGCTGGTGGGCGCCATGGAGCCCTATAGCCTAGGGCAGTGGTTGATCTAAGGCCGCTGCCGTAGGAGGGGTAGTACGGTCTGTAGGTATGTGCAGAAGTGCACATGAAACAGCGGTCCACAAGGATTACCCATAGTGGCGACACCTGCACAGATGGCTATAGCGGGACACACACGACCATGCATACAGCACAGTTAGACATACACACACCATAAATAGGCAATTACACACAAGGTTTATGGCGTGTACGGGTACAGTGTCAGTACAGCAAGGATAGCTGTCTGTCACGATATCCAGCGGATGTCTCTTGGGTGTTCTGGAATACGGACGTTGCATGGACAATGAGTGGATATGCATCGTACCACAGTTCTATGTGTCAGCCGTGCAAATATGCGATACATGGGACAGACAGCTGTCCATGCAAGAGCAGCGCTATGGGCACAACATAGGTATGTAGCTATACAATGACAGAGATACAGACGGACACATGTGGCAAGCCCGTGAGTGTAACGTACACAGCACCACCCCACCCCACCATAGCAGGGTGCACGTGGAGAACACGCTACGGAGGTCGTCAACCACAGCAGGCACACAGGCAGTCCACGAGCTGTGTCTCACCATCCACAAACACAGGGATGGCGGCAGGATATGAGTGTTCTGCGGAAACTCTAAAGCCATACCCTATGAACCCATGCAGCTGGGAGCATAGACACACACACACATGTGGCAGGCATGGTGATTGACCACACCCCCACATACCCAACCGCACAACAGTATGACACAGGTATGGAACGCGCTACGTGGACCACCGAACACAGCACCGCCAGAGGCACATGCCCAGGTGGGTGACAACATCCGTAAAGGAATAGTCGCTGATAGCCAAGGTATGTGTTGCCAAGCATCTAAAATAACTACACTCTACTAGGGAAGCTGTGAACACACACACCCGACATACACACAGGGAAGGGCCGGGAGTCGAACCTATGCCTACCTACATGAATTCACTGCAGCATAATGCATTTACAGAACGCGCTACCGAGATTACTGAGCACAGCGCTGTCAGAGGCATACTTC
Organism: Protopterus annectens; assembly: GCF_019279795.1. Lineage (NCBI taxonomy): Eukaryota > Metazoa > Chordata > Ceratodontiformes > Protopteridae > Protopterus > Protopterus annectens. The sequence goes on along the minus strand of NC_056725.1, from coordinate 483,595,186 downwards.
TAGGCGGGTGACATCACCTGTAAGAGAATAGCTGACAATAGCCAAGGTATGTGCTGCGAAGCGTCTAAAAGCATGTTCATCTGCAGAGGCAGCTGGAAACACACACACACACAGGGAAGGGCCGGGAGTCGAACCTACACCTACCTACATGAATTCACTACAACATGATGCATTTACAGAACGTGCTACCAAGATTACTGAGCACAGCGCTGTCAGAGGCATACTTCTAGGTGGGTGACATCACCCGTAAGGGAATAGCTGACAATAGCCAAGGTATGTGTTGCGAAGCGTCTAAAAGCATGTTCATCTGCAGAGGCGGCTGGAAACACACACACACAAGGGCCGGGAGTTGAACCTATGCCTACCTACATAAATTCACTACAGCATGATGCATTTACAGAATGCGCTACCGAGATTACTGAGCACAGCGCTGTCAGAGGCATACTTCTAGGCGGGTGACATCACCCGTAAGGGAATAGCTGACAATAGCCAAGGTATGTGTTGTGAAGCGTCTAAAAGCATGTTCAACTGCAGAGGCAGCTGGAAACACACACACACACACACACAGGGAAGGGCCGGGAATCGAACCTATGCCTACCTACATGAATTCACTACAGCATGATACATTTACAGAACGCGCTACCGAGATTACTGAGCACAGTGCTGTCAGAGGCATACTTCTAAGTGGGTGACATCACCCGTAAGGGAATAGCTGACAATAGCCAAGGTATGTGTTGCGAAGCGTCTAAAAGCATGTTCACCTGCAGAGGCAGCTGGAAATACACACACACACACAGACGGGCTGGGAGTCGAACCTACGCCTACCTACATGAATTCACTACAGCATGATGCATTTACAGAACGCGCTACCGAGATTACTGAGCACAGTGTTGTCAGAGGCATACTTCTAGGCGAGTGACATCACCCGTAAGGGAATAGCTGACAATAGCCAAGGTATGTGTTGCAAAGCGTCTAAAAGCATGTTTATCTGCAGAGGCAGCTGGAAAGTAAGGGAATAGCTGACAATAGCCAAGGTATGTGTTGCAAAGCGTCTAAAAGCATGTTTATCTGCAGAGGCAGCTGGAAACACACACACGCACACACACACACAGACAAGGGCCGGGAGTCGAACCTATGCCTACCTACATGAATTCACTACAGCATGATGCATTTACAGAACGCGCTACCGAGATTACTGAGCACAGCGTTGTCAGAGGCATACTTCTAGGCGGGTGACATCACCCGTAAGGGAATAGCTGACAATAGCCAAGGTATGTGTTGCGAAGCGTCTAAAAGCATGTTCATCTGCAGAGGCGGCTGGAAACACACACACACAGACAAGGGCCGGGAATCGAACCTATGCCTACCTACATGAATTCACTACAGCATGATGCATTTACAGAATGCGCTACCGAGATTACTGAGCACAGTGATGTCAGAGGCATACTTCTAGGCGGGTGACATCACCCGTAAGGGAATAGCTGACAATAGCCAAGGTATGTGTTGCGAAGCGTCTAAAAGCATGTTCATCTGCAGAGGCAGCTGGAAACACACACACACACAGACACAGGGAAGGGCTGGGAATCGTACCTACGCCTATCTACATGAATTCACTACAGCATGATGCATTTACAGAACGCGCTACCAAGATTACTGAGCACAGCGCTGTCAGAGGCATACTTCTAGGTGGGTGACATCACCCGTAAGGGAATAGCTGACAATAGCCAAGGTATGTGTTGCGAAGCGTCTAAAAGCATGTTTATCTGCAGAGGCAGCTGGAAACACACACACACAGACACACACACAGGGAAGGGCCGGGAGTCGAACCTACGCCTACCTACATGAATTCACTACAGCATGATGCATTTACAGAACGCGCTACTGAGATTACTGAGCACAGCGCTGTCAGAGGCATACTTCTAGGTGGGTGACATCACCCGTAAGGGAATAGCTGACAATAGCCAAGGTATGTGTTGCGAAGCGTCTAAAAGCATGTTTATCTGCAGAGGTAGCTGGAAACACACACACAGGGAAGGGCCAGGAGTTGAACCTACGCCTACCTACATGAATTCACTACAGCATGATGCATTTACAGAACGCGCTACTGAGATTACTGAGCACAGCGCTGTCAGAGGCATACTTCTAGGCGGGTGACATCACCCATAAGGGAATAGCTGACAATAGCCAAGGTATGTGTTCCGAAGCATCTAAAAGCTTGTTCAACTGCAGAGGCAGCTGGAAACACACACACACACACACACACACACAGGAAGGGCCGGGAGTCGAACCTACGCCTGCCTACATAAACTCACTACAGCATGATGCATTTACAGAATGCGCTACCAAGATTACTGAGCACAGCACTGTCAGGAGGCATACCCCTAGGTGGGTGGTATCATCTGCAGAGGCAAGGCGGCCGATGGGAATGAAGACAGAGTGCGCAGTCACACAGCCTGTTACCATCCCAAGGTGGCCATACAGTAACACGGTAGTGCTGCAGTCGGGAATACCAACCAACTACGGAGCAGTACATCACGACATGAATACGGGATGCACCACATACAATCTACCCTATGAGAGGGCATCCGGCGTGCAGGATGTAGGCAGCCATTGTGGCATAACAGCCACATATGAGTCACCTGGATGGTCACCATGGCTATGCAGGATGTCATTGGCCATGGCTACATGCCTAGTAGCAGACATCGGTGCCGACTGTAGTGTGTACCCCTGAATGGTGTACTGGCCATGCCTCTGACACCTAGCGGTTGCGAAGGGGAGACAGACATGCTCACGGGGTATCAACGCAGACGGCCGCGGTGTGCACTGTACTGTGTGTCCGTCTACACAGCTGCTTACTGGGCATGCTCAGACACTTAGAATCGGCACAGTGCAGACTTGCATACACATGGGGTGACGGCATGGGAGACAGAATGTGGACCATCGTGTGTGTCCACCCACACAACAGCAACCCGGCCATGCCACAGATGTGGCAGTTGCGAAGGGGAAACAGGCATGCACACGGGGTATCACTGCAGATGGGCGCGGTGTGCACTGTACTGTGTGTCCATCTACACAGCTGCTTACTGGGCATGCTCAGACACTTAGAATCGGCACAGTGCAGACTTGCATACACATGGGGCGATGGCATGGGAGGCAGAATGTGGACCGTCGTGTGTGTCCACCCACACAACAGCAACCCGGCCATGCCACAGACGTGGCAGTTGCGAAGGGGAAACAGGCATGCACACGGGGTATCAATGCAGACGGGCGCGGTGTGCACTGTAATGTGTGTCCATCTACACAGCTGCTTACTGGGCATGCTCAGACACTTAGAATCGGCACAGTGCAGACATGCGTACACATGGGGCAATGGCATGAGAGGCAGAATGTGGACCATCGTGTGTGTCCACCCACACAACAGCAACCCGGCCATGCCACAGACGTGGCAGTTGCAAAGGGGAAACAGGCATGCACACGGGGTATCAACGCAGACGGGCGCGGTGTGCACTGTAATGTGTGTCCATCTACACAGCTGCTTACTGGGCATGCTCAGACACTTAGAATTGGCACAGTGCAGACATGCATACACATGGGGCGACAGCATGGGAGGCAGAATGTGGACCGTCGTGTGTGTCCACCCACACAACAGCAACCCGGCCATGCTCACACACATAGTATGTGCTACGCACCGTCCGGCATGCAGACGGAGTGCACACACCGCAAGTCACGGCCAGGTAAACCCGTACACATGCACAGGGTGGACACACATGCAGTCACACATACACACACAGATGACAGCACAGGCGTCACGGGTGCAGGCTGAACATGTACACACCGTAGTGAACACTGTAGCTGCTATGCCAGCACCATGTCATCGGTGCAGCAGTATGCCTCATGGTCCAGCAACTGCATGTGACATATGTCCAGAAGACTATGTGGCGGTGTACGTCCGTCGTGCAGAGTACACATGTACTATCAATGATCCCACAGGTGTGATGTAGTCCACCCGTACCGGTATACATGGACTGGCGTGCTCCACACATACCACGGGCCTGACACAGGTATGACACATGACTGCAGCTGTACCACAGTGAAACAATGTCCAGATATGTCACATATGTGGTTTCCTGGCTGTGTGCATGGACTGCACGCAGGACACATACGAAGCCTGTGATGTACCACATGCATAACACAGGCGTCTGTGTAATACACACGAAGGAAAGGTGGACACATGTCTGTGGTATGCACCCCCTACAGGGTGTAGCGGTGTTCACTGGGACACATACCCTTGTACAGTTTGCCTGTGACAGCTGTGATACCATACCACAGTACATGTTCCATGTATGTTGACACACATGTCACAACGTAGCAATGCATACACACATGGCAACAGGGGATACATGTGACACGTGTACTGTGCACGGTGCAGCCGTGCAGGAGCGGTGTCCAGTGTCCGTAACACAGTTGCAACCCCCTCCCACATGCATACCCATCATGGGGGCCATCATATGGTGGCATAGTAACAGCACGCATGGCAGTCTGTGTGTACACCATTTGTTTAAACACCTGTCCACATGCATGTGTGCAGGTGCTGGTCACAGGTGTGTCACACACCATCCTACCCTGCCATGTGCATACAGTCTGCTATGTCGCCTTTACATGACAGCGCTGCCATGATGCATACCCATCGGCCATGCGTGATCGACCATATGTCACATTGCCACTGTAACCCCTACCACCTCCCAAGTGCAGATATTGGCACTGCTGCCAGATACAGTGGTAGTACGCAGGATGCACCACATACCGCTGCATGCCTGCACAAATCCCATGTAGCGGGTGTGGCATTCCTAGCACCAACATGTGTGCAGGAATGTGTGCCCATGTATGCCACAGATTGGGGGGACTATGTGCCACGTGCCACACATCACTGTAAACCATGGTAGAGATCTGTACCTACCTCAGTGTGTGGTGCATCGATGTGGATGGTGTAGTACATGCAACATGTCATCCCTCTGTGTAGACATGTGTGGCCACCACCATGTCAGTGTGTCAACATGTGTGTATGTCTGCTGCCTGTTGAGAGGGTGTATGCAGATATAGTGTTGTGACTGGACACTGACCACACAGGGTGACCATCCCGTACTGGTGCTGCATTGTACAGCCCTGTCATTGCCATACCTGTGAGCCTTACTGGCCACCTGTGCAAGACCACCCCCTGTGACATGGCGCGTCGGTGCATTGTCTTGTGAGGGTGCTGACCACACAGACAGGTGTCCCCATCTGTACACAATGGTGTGTGTGCCATAGAGGTGTATGCACCACGAATGTGGGCATATTCCTGTACCGGTACAGCATCCGACTGTCGAACACCGTGCACCACAGCTGACAGGTGACACCTGCGGTCAGTAGCCAGCACACTGCGTACGACACCTGCAGAATGTCACCATACCTGTACTGTGTCATGCCATGTATGTGATGTCTCTGTCCACCGTAGCCTGTGGCACCGAACACAGGCGTCAGGTGCAGTATATGTGTGGACATGTGCGTCATGTACCGTGTAAACAACGTTACACTGTATCCGGCTCCGTGCTCCGCAGGTTTATGTGTATGGCCTCTCTTCTTGCAATCCCGACTGTCTGTTCTCTATATCACAAGAGCTCTGCACCTGCTCCCATAGTATTCCTATATAGGTAAAGTACATGTATACTAAATGGAGTACTACACTGGCCTAGAACCCCCTTGTGTACCCACTTCCCTATAGGTGCCTTCTGACCCGGTTACACAGCATATGCATTCACATTCTCTGGCATGTCGAAGGGTCAATTGCTAGCAACCTCTCCTGTTCAGATGGTGAATCTGGGCGTCCTGGCCACTGTTACAGGTGCTGCATGGACACAGACAAGCCGCACCTCCCCCAGTGAACATAATACATGTGACAGACGCAACTATATAGCCAGACAGGGGGCTGTGCTCTCTCACACCATGACCGGCAGGACCACGCGGGAGGGGAAGGACACCATGCACACCACATACCCAGTGTCACATGTGACTATCGCAAATGCTAATCAAACACATGAACACACTAAGACATACCTGGAGGCACTGTTAAGACATGTCACGAACCTAACGAGCCCTCTGAAGCAGACACAAAAGCAACTGCCTCCACAAGACATAGGACATGCAACACATAGTTCTCAACGTCAGTGTGCTAAACTGTCAGAGCCACAAAGGCAACACACACACTGCCAGACACACCTGTAATGGGTGCCGCCACTGTCAGACACACCGACGTCCCACCCACCAGACTGAACAAGGGAATGATCACAGTAGGCTGCCTGCCGGGCGCTGGAATACGCCACATAACACATGCACTCAGGTCACTCCGCAGCATGTACAGGTACGATGCGGTCATTGCCCATGCTGGTGTCAATGACTGGAGACATACCACCCTGGGATACATTAAAGGAGACATAGAGGGCCACTCAGATTGTGTAGCCCAGGCCAGCATGTCCCTGACCCTGGGCAGTATCCCACCCTCATCAAGTATGATGCCACTATACTGGCTCAAAGTGGTCACCCTTGATAATGTGCCTGGTTACCGGTGTCAGTCTGAGGGGATCCAGATTCCTCATACCTGTGATGACATGCTTGGCACGCCACGTCCCTTTGGATAGTATGGCTCGCACCTGTCGCCCCTGGTCTTCAAGGGTTTGACTAAGGCACCTGCCACCCCCACAGTGACCACTGCAGGCACGGCTGGAATGATAAACCTACCACCCTACACTACAAACCTGGAGAACACACAGGGTAATACTGCTCACTGCCAGTGGTCTACGGCCAAGCTGCACACCCTCAAATGCCCTCCTCAGTATGGAGGACATCGATGTCAGTGCTGTGACTGAAACATTGATCAGGGCTGCTGAGAGCACACCAGCACTATCGGGTCATACCCCACATCACGCGTTCAGGACCATAACCCGGACCTAACACAGAAAGAGGGGGAGTCTCCATTTCCATGAAGGGTACACACACCTCCATGTTGCCAGAGATGCACATAGCAGTGGGGAATATCCAGGTGCAATTAACCATGGGTAGGACTGCCTACAGTTTGTTGCATGCTACAGACTACACTCCCAAACCCAGGATACCTGCACAGCCTTCCTGAATACACTGGTGAGTGTGAATGCTCTCACAACACCATCATATTGGGTGACATCAACCACCCATACATAGACTGGGAACATTACCCAGGACACAACACCCTACACCAAAGGTCCCAGGTGTTCATACACCTGAATGCTGTGGAACAACCATGCACCATACCCACATGGGGGGGACATATACTAGGTCTGATCATCACACATGGGGACGATATGCTCCACACAGGATGTACATCCCTCATTGGTGATGTCAGACCGTATAGTGAACCCACTGGAGATCCGCATCCTGCACCCAACACCGGCATGGGAGACCACAGTGACGACCTCTCCACAGCGAACCACACACGTCATACGACCGGTGTGGTACCCTACAAGGCCTCCATGCCAGTGGTAAACACAGGCCACACTGCTGAAACCCTTACAAATGCCTTCTATGAGCACCCCCAGGAATGTCTGCACCAAGCGATCCTGATAACATCAGGACCTTGTCCACCGAAGGCAGGCACATGGTCTGGTGGACCCCAGCCATTCACAAACTGTACAACAAGAGTTGGAGCTAATACATGACAGACCAATATCAGTAGCAGGGAAGGCATCACTGATTAATACCGGCGTTAACATACGATCACTCATACAATCTTCCAAGGCCGCCTGTGGGAGTGGTACTTTAACGGACACATGAGACAACCATGGGGCCTTCCTTAGCTGTGGTAGGAACATGGGTGGGAGCACACAGTCATGCCCGGAATTACTCCAGAATGGTACAATGATCACTGAACCCACAGACATTGTCAACAAACCAGTGGACATGTTCCATGCATACATCTACCCTCCCCCCCCCAGGAGGGGACGTATCCATCCCACCAGAGTCTAGCCTCCCAAGCATCCCATATGCCCAGGAGAGAGCTGATATCTGTTAAGCGGTGAACACAGCATCAATGGGACCAGATGGTGTCCCTGGCTGTGTGCTACACAACCTCATTGAGGCCCTCACCCCACACATAAGGCCGCTGTTTCATCTTAGGCTTACTACGGGCTACGTCCCTGATGGAAGGCATACGGCAACTGTGGTCCCACTACACCAGGGTAGTGCTCTTATGGACTGTAGACATCCCTGCCCTATCAGCTTGACAAGCCTTGTCTGCAAAGCTGTGGGGAGGTCCATACTGGAGCCCATAAATAGAGTCATTGGTGTACAGCCAATACCGGAACATACCCACATCGACTTAGTCAAGGGCAGATCCTGCCTCCCAAACCTGCTCGACCTGTCTGGAGGGGTCACTAAGGCCATTGATGGGGGTACATCGGTTTGCACAGACTACCATGACCTGGCGGGAGCGTTCAAACCACACTCCACGTGGGCATCATGGAAAGGCTCACCAGCGTACATGTGGAGACATATGTCACACGATGGTTTGCCAACTGGATGGAGGTCACACCACACAGGGTTTGTGTTTCTGGTGCCATGTCAGACTCCAAGCTGGTCTTGAGTGGTGGCCCACAGGGCTCAGTCCTGGGCCCCCTCCTGTTCGGCATTCAACTTTCCAATGTGCATGCAAACATAGGGGGATTGTGGCAGACAAGATATGCAGATGACTGTACACCGGCCACCATACTCAACACCCCATCAGACACGGACATCCACCTGGGGTCTCATAGAAATGGATAACTGGTGCCAGAGCCATGGCCTGATGCTACATGCCAGGGAAGGTGTAGACCTACCCAGTGGGAAAGACATGTTCACCCCGACTTACCATTTAGGTGGTAATCCATTAAAAATGGTGGACGTGATCAGGGACATGGGTACCAAACCTGTCGGTAACCTCTGTCGACACTCACATTGCCAATGTGGTTGGGAAGACATTCCACTGTGGCCACCTGGTCATGAAGGGATTCACATCCACATCAGGGGAGTTCATTGTACCCCTGTACTCTTCACACATCAGACCAATGATTGCGTACAACGCCACATCTGGGATGTACCTAACCTGACACCTGCAGCACTCGGAAGGACCACAAATGTTCCACAACACAGGGATAAAGGTGCTGAGACATGTGTCACACGCTGCCCGACCGAGGGGACTCCGGCTGTATACCTTCTCAGCCCATCTGCTCTGAGGTGATCTGTGCCTAACATACACGGCCATGTCCGACCTGGGTGACATGGACATGTTCCACCTCCTAGGCTCCAAGCAAACACGTGCACAGAAGCAAGTGACAGAAACCTCAACACGGACATAAATAGGATGTGCTGGGGGGACAGGGCCATCGCCCAGAGACCCCCTACAACATGGAAAGGATTCCCAGCCCATGTGAAGCAGAGCCACTGACTGACTTTGTCCAAGAGTAATCCTGACGTGTGGATGTGTGATCGTAGGTTTGCGCCAGGCATCATCTCTGTGTCACTGCTGGACAGAGGGACAGCGGACCGATGGATGTAGTATCCTCATCGTAAGGGGTGGTGACAGCCACACACACTCTGGCTAGGCTTACACATGCCATAGGGCACATAGGCTGGTATGTACCTATGCGCCTATGTACCTATGTAGGGGTCCATGCAGGTTGCGAGTACCTGTGGTATGCTGATATTGCCAGATGTGCCTGTGGGTAACCCACAGCTACACATGGGGGACTGATAACAGTGCTCCCAGTAGGCACATGCAAGTACACCATATTTGGCATACAGGTTAACAGACCCAACATGGTGCTACACATTTAACCGCCACGCATACCGTGTACACAGATCAATGTATGCTGCACCTGCACTACATGGTATGTCTGCTGCATGATGTCGGTACACAACCCACGTCACATACGCACCTGTCACCTGTCATACACAACCACTGCAACATACACATCGCACACTATGCGGACACAGGTATCACATACACCTCTCACTATCTTGTCCACCCTGTGCATCAGAATATGTTTGCATAACCGTGCACCGATGGTGTGGAACACGGTGCAGCGGCAGAGGCTTCATCATATGCACAGGGTGATATGTGTGCCAGGGGCATAGGCTGTACCAATGGATGACATCATGTGTGTGTGTAAGGGCCGGTGCATATACTGGGCATGACTGTGCAGTATGCATGTGGATGTGGTGGAGCCCTACAGTTGTATCTGCTGTGTGTGGGTATGTGTGTACACAGTTCAGCCATCTGTGATGCCTACATGGGGTATACTTGGCAGCCCCAGACTGTACAGTGCAGGTTGTATGGCTCACTGTGTCCGCCTGCGGCCACGTGACCCGTGCCTGCATGGGGTCGCACGGGCACTACCGGGTGGAGGTATGGAGTGGCCACTCTCCGATGACACATGTCCGCTGGAACCGTGTCCATGCTGGGACCGGCCAGGGCCACGTCCACGTGGCCTGCTGTGTCCTGGTGTGGTTGGTGTAGCACCAGCTGCACTGCTGCTGCTACCAGCACTGTGTGAGTGGGCATGAGAGGTGGCACGCAAATGTCGACCTGCACTAGGTGGTGTTGCTGGCCTACGGCCACATGTCCTACGCCTCACCCCTACCAGGTGTTCCAGCACAGACAGCTCACGGATTGACATGCCTCGGTCGAGGATTCCAACCATCTCACCTAATCTCCTATCCAGAACATCGGCAAGCTGCTGTTGAGCATTCGCCAATGACTGGATGTTCTCATTTAAGGAATGGATTGCGGCCCTCTGCAGCCTCTGCCCTTCTTGGTTCTGCCGTTCGGCACATGCCTGTGCCGCCATTACAGTCTGAAACATGCGTCTGGTGATACCAGCTGCTGCACCCTGTAAGGCAGGTGCATGTCTACCAGAGCTCCTCCTACGAGCAGCACCAGCCACATGCCTGTGTGGCACATCACCAGTCATTACACTGGCAACATGGTGTGTACCCGCACCTTCTCTAGCCACCACACAGTCCTGCTCAGTGCCAACAGACGATGACTGTCCTTCCTCTATGGGCAACGGTGATGTGATATGTGTCGGCATCTGAACCGTGTGCGGAGATGAAGGGGACATAGGTGGGATGTTAACCAATGGCACAGCTTCTGACCATGACGACCCTGCCTGTGCCTCATGCATATGGTCATCACCGCTAGTATCTGTGGGGACACTAGCATCAGATGGACCGCAGGAGGGGAATGCACCTACAGCACCTGTGGATGCAAAGACATACTGTAAGATACATTACACACACGCAGACACACACGCAGACACACACACACACACGCAGACACACACACACACACACACACACATGCGGAGACACACACGCTGATACACACACGCAGACACACACACATGCAGACACATCATGCATGTGATATTGCAGATGGCATGCAGCATTCCCACACCACAGCTCAGTGAATGCAAGCCAGACATTAATAGTGGTAGTATGCATACTGCCCTGGGGTGCACACTACATCAAGCAGGTGTCATTTCAGTAGGCTTGCAGTACACACATTCATGGTAGTTTGCATGCATCACCGTGATACACCGTGTGGCCACAGGTGGGTTAACAGTACACATGGCTGGCGTCACTTTGTCATGTACACCGCAAACATGTGCGATAATATCTGGACATGTGACAATGGTGTCCCACCACATGCACCACATCAAACTGGACTTCACAGTGCAGTGTTATGTGTACAGGCTACAGATAGAATGCATGTGTAACAAGGATGTCTGTGCAGGTGTGGTTGGTGTGAGCTGTGTACATAGCTGTACAGTGGGGAGTACGGGCACTGTGCCACTGCATGGCAGCAAGACACAGGTATGTTTCTGTGCGATGCGTAACATGGACGCATTGCATTGCCATGTCTGCAACACAGTCATGCTGTTCCACAGCACGTATATGGTAGACATTGGTGGCACCTCCAGTGGCTGCAGACAGGCATTTCGTTTGTCTGGTGTACCACATCAGATGTACAGGGGGTCCACTACAGCTATGATTGCACTATGTGTGGACAGGGTGCAACGGTGACTACCCACTGCAGATGTACTGTGTGGCAACATGCCTGTGGGTATCAGCCATGGCCATGTTTGACTGGGTCATGGACAATTGTGTGTGATGGGCATCGTGTACACATCTCTGTGGTGGCCCATGTGACATACACCCGTACTAGTCTGAGGTGTCACATTCCCGAAGGCTATGCAGACATTGTGGATGTCTGCTATGTCGTGCATAGGTCATGTCATGGTGTGACAATGTTGCAGACAGAACACCACATGCATGGGACATGTCATGTGCCATGTCACAATGTGTGCACACAATGCAGGGGCATAGGTCACATTGGTGACACCTGTGTGCTGGCCAGATCACAGCTCACTATGTGGTACTGTGTGCTTACCGCAAAGGCATTCCGAGGCATACTACACATGCAGCCATTGTAGAACACCTCCACCATTGTATGCATAGCTGGCTGCACATATCACACCGATGGGTTATGTGGCGTCATGCTGGTGTATACTAACGGTTGTATCTGCTGTACATGGGTGGCGTGTGTGTCGGGTGGTGCAACCTGTATACCATGACTGGAGCAGGCCCAGGTGTGCATGTCATACCTGGACACATGGGGAATATCTATACAGTGTAACATGCCTATTACTAGCAACAGTCTCAAATGCGACGGACCCATGTCTGTGCGACATGCCAGAGGTACCTGTATAGGGGTGACACAACAGTATACACATTATCCATTACTGTAGCCACAGTAAGCACTGTGCATGTCACATCATGTACCTGTGTGGTAGCATGTGTTATGCACATGTCTGCAAACACAACGTAGCATACTGTAGTATGCAGCTTGTGTGGCCATATACCTGGCATGTGTTGGTACATTATGTGGTGTACTATGACATCCACACCTACGTCAGTTATCATACACACATGCAAGACTGACTTACCAGGCAGCTCCAGGCTCATTGGTTGGGAGACACCCACCTCCACGATGGCAGCGAGTGTTTCTGCATGTTGTTCCCTGGGTGTCCTCAGACTGGCCAGGAGCTCCTCCGTGTGTGTGAGTGGGGGCTGGGTTGGTGGCCCACCACCTGTCCCACCTTGTTGTCTGGCGATTGCGGCGGCACGCTGTTTCGCGTGCCGAATTAGGTCTGTGCAGTGTCCGCGGATCTGCTGGTAGGTGCGGTTGTTGCCACTCACGTTGTTCACCTTCCTGCGCATATCCTGCCACAAGTCGTCCCGCTGCTGTGCTTGTTGTGGCACATGGCTGAATAGTATATTGTAGTTGTCGTGGAGCAATGGGATAATCACGTCATCCTCCTGGTGGCTGAAGGCTGGCAGCCGGGAACGTGGCATTATCTGTAAGACATAATGATGGTGACAGGTCACATTTACACTGATGTACTGGCATACTGCTGGACATACATTGCAATGACATGTACAACATCTGCACAGTAATCTCTGCGATGCATCATGGCAGTGACACAGCTGACGTGTTGCCGTCACACCATTAAGCAGTGGGTTTCATATCATATCTGTGTGTCAACTCATCACACTGTACACACACCATGTTGATGGTAGCCTGCTGTGGACATGTGTACCTGCCTGCACCTGTGTTCATATCAGTTGGCACGTGTCCCAATGTGACAACAGTTCTACTGTTCACCTGGATGCTGTGTATATGTCAGTAGGCATCACGACGCCGCCATTATGAACGTCAGCGGTGGCACTGCACACATACACATGGACACCTGTACATGCATGTGTTGTGCCATGTACATCTACACAGCACTGTACGGGTGTTGGCCTACCTGCCACGGCTCACCTGTATTGCACATGTGATACACATGGGACAATGTGTAACCATGTGACATTTGCAGGAAAGGTCATGCATAGCATGCACGCACGTTGTCCACAAACACACAGCACCTGTGACACCACAGGGTGCATCAGTGCCACATTACTGGTGTGGACGGTTGATAGTGCAAGTGCCATTTGTCCATCGCACCATGTAGGACTGTGATAGCACGTGCAGCCTTGCTGAGCAGGGCAGCATGGTATGGCAGGGTATGTCACATACATGGCACTGGGATGTGACCCACCTGGGGGGTACTGATATTGGCAGGGTGGCTGTCCATTCCATATGTCATTGCTTATGTGTATATGGACATTACACATGTCTATCAACATGGTGTGGACACTGGCCTTCTGCAAGGTAGGCTGCACGCTGCTTGGTGGGGTGTGTATGGTGCATGCAGGTATCGCACATCCATGCATACACATTACCCCTGACAGGTGCTATGTGCTGCGATATTGTTCAACACAGTGCTGTATGTGCCCACACACTGCTATCCTGTGCACATGGATGGTTGCCTGGCCTGACATGGGTACCACATATGTCTACATCCAGTGCCTGCTGCCACCCCCATGTCAGCTGGTGCACCGACAGCCATCCCTCCCACGGGGAGTGTGGTGTTGGGCACAGCATGGGTATCCATGTATGGGGACAGGGATGTTCACATAGCAGGGGCACTGATGGTATTGTCGATCGGACCATACACGTATGACGCACACCTCACACACACAGCCCATTCCGTATGTTGTTCGCAACACTGACACAGCTATACTGCTATGCCGGGGACATTCCCAGACGTACATACACAGATGCGTGCACATCTGTCTGTGGCATGGGCTAAACTAATGGTGGGGTTCGACACATAATGTGTTTGAGTGTGGCTGGCGCAGACCTTCTGTGCACATGTCTACACAGTAAGCCTGTTCTACAGTAGGCAGCGGTGATGTGCTGTGCACATGTCAATTCTGCACATTGTGTTGGTGTCTGTCTGTCCACGGGCCAGTGGAGGGACACACAGGGGTATTAGTGAACATATATGCATGCCACCCTGTACTGCTGTACTGCTAGCTTCTCGGGTGCTACTTTGTCATGGACATGCACACCTTACCCGAACGGGTGGTAGTGGGTTGCCACCCGTACCCATCTCCTCTTGTGGGTTGCTATGATCCAACACCCTCTTTGTATTGTATGTTCAGGCTATGCACCTGTGTGGGGCATGTGGGCATGCAATGCACTACTGCGTACCTTTGCACCCATTGCAGACCATGTCACACAGGTACACTGGCAGCCATACACTTCACAGCTTGATGACGGTACAACACGTGTTGTACACACATAACACATATCCTGTGGGACATGGTCATATGTACAGGCATGTACAACAGTCATGTACCACTGTTACCCCTACATGACGGATATTCAGTACATGTGTCGGTACAGCAACTGTCACATGTAGTCGTGCAATGCCCCCCTACCTACATGGCGTGGTACTGCCTGTGGGGGATATGCATCTGCATCCATGCTATGGCCATAGCTGACAGTTGTACATTGATATGTGCAACATACCTCATTTGGTGTTCTCATGGGTGCATGTCCAACATGGCTCCGCATTGTTTGTGTCTGTCACACAGTCATTGTTGTACATGGTTTACATGCCAGCCATGGTGTACTGTGTGTGATTCCATGTACTTCATTGGGATACCGGCATTATACATTATGACGTATTCCAGCCATCACATAGCCTTCCTAGATGACACTGTTAGCCAGCCAGTAGGAGGTGTTCCGCCATCTGCACATAGGTCACACAGTACGAGGGCGGCTGACACCCGTTCTGGGGACAGGGTTCTGACAGCTGTGGATGGGTGTGATGCTGTCGACAACCATGACTGCGCCTGATGGTCACATCTGTATGGGTAACATTCACAACACACACCTACCTTCACGTAGCAACACATCATCCACAACAATGGACATTCCTGCCAGAACAATGTGTGCAGTATGTCTGTATGACCACTGCAGGCACCACTGGTGGCCCCCAGCATGGCAGCCAACAGCACCAGTGTATATCCCGTGGAACCATGGGTTACACCATTCACAACACACCTGTCTCAGATAACCCTGTTGTGGATCACAGTGCAGTTCCACACATCATGTTACACTAGGCATCATGCACTGATATGTTGCGGACGTGTGAACGGCTGTGCAACTCAACATATGCGCACATGACACATCACCTGGTACAACATGTCTGTCATACCACATGTTATTGTGACCACCCTGTGATGGCATTATACAGGCTACGTGTACTGGGACATGTGATGGCTCACCGGTATATTCACCCTCTGGGTGTGTGTCTAGCCAAGTGTACGGTAGGCAGTGGTCTGAACATGGGGACACTGTACATTGACCTACTCTGTCACTGCAACTGTTGACTATGCTCATACTGTACTTATACAGGCATGTGGTATCAGACCACTATGACAGTCCTGGTCGACCACACTGCTGTTGCACACATGACCTGCGGACATCTGCCTGGGGTGTGGAGCACACATGTACATCTTCACATGCTATACTGCCTCTGTGGTGGTGTCACATGACTGTCTACAGCAGGGCTGTAACAGGCAGGCACGGCATGCGGTCATGTGGGACAATGCTTGCACCTTCCACTGTGCTGCACACAAGCAAGGCACACACACTAGTGCACGACTCACATTTATCTGCAGTGCCTGGGACCTGCCTCCATGCTCTGCACAGCACACCTGCAAGTACAGATTGTACACGGATCATACCTCACAAGCACATACCTGGACTGCAGCACACACAGGTGAGGGGATCCCACATCACACAATGTTTTGCACACATACTGGATATTTGACGAACACAATGCATCGTAGGTGCTCCATGTTCAGATACCCATGTTTGTGACCGCTACACACATTGTAACACGCAACAGAGCTTACACTGTACACCACAGGTTACATGCTGTCTGTGTTGTCATACTGTACATTGGGCCTCAGACAGCTGCTACTGCCATGTGCTGACAGCAACCCACACTTCCCTAGAGTGAACACCCATGTACCCACACATGCTTGGGCATGCACTCCACCTAGCTGGGTGACACATTACACAACACATACCATACCTACACTACCCTCAGCATGCACAATACCTCCATGTGTCTGCTGTGTTAAACCTGAGGTTATCCCCCCTTTGGCAGATGAACATATATGCTTCACGGCCCTGATAGCCACACCCTGGACACACAGCCATCGCAGCATACATGGTACATGTGTTCTACAGCCGGTACTACTGCCGTCGGCTGACAGGGGTTGTTAATGGCATGGCACCCTGGCAGATGGACAGTCTACATGACTATGCTGACACATATCACAGTGCACTTCCGTAGCATGTACAATGGTAGGGACCATGCTATTCCACACAGAGACATGGCGGTACTGGCCTTTTCACAGACGCCACAGTGGTGGTCATGTTCCATGCACATCTGCTGTATGGGCACATATGCAGGCTGTTGCACGGTGGGTATATTCACATGTGTGGGGTGCATCACTTGACAGCCATGGTGAGTCATCGTGGTCCATCACATGCTCCAAGGCTAGCTACCTGCACATGACTGCCACACATTGCAGTGTGGGTCCTCAGGCAGTGTGGTGGTATGTCTGTGTTGTTTGGCTACATCCACATTCGATGTCGCGTACAACAGTCACCCAGGCATTGCTGACTGAGATCATGTTGGCAACATGCCAGGCAATGGTGTACCTACCAACAATACACACTCTCACTCACTACAGGGTTGCAATCCATACATGGACATCGTAATGTCCCTGTGGACACATACATGGTACTGCCATGCACACGTTATGTCCTAAGACACTGTCCCAATGTCACCTTCCGATCTCCCTATCTGTTATGTCCCGCCAACCTGTTTGGTATGTGTCTCCACACCAGCCCACTGGCTTCACTGCTAGCCTGTTGTCGGACATTGTGTACCTTGACCGTCACACTGCCACATCTATTGCACTACACATGGGTGGCACTGCATTGCACGTGTGGGACTGCATTCGTACACCCATGACTGGGCCATTCTGTATGGCACTGGGGCACATCCTCACAAACGTGATTCACACACTCATTGATGACCTCCATGCCTTTACTGGCACCCTTGTTGGGCTTCTGTGTGCCACAGCACGCCACATACACATGCTGGCCACCTGTCATACCATTGCATGGGTGTTTGGTGTAGTACAGAGGGCAACAGATCAGACATTGTCCTCAGATTGCCCTTCAGCACCATTCCACATTCTGGTATTGGCAATGTACACATCCACCGTCACATCATACCCTGTGTCTCAGGATGTTAGGCTGTATGACTCCTGGACAGGACACACAGTGGTGCCAGCATATCATGCTACCTACTACATGTCAGGTACATGTGGCATTACACAGTCCTCAGTCATGGGGCCCCTCATGTTCACTATTTGCTTACATACACAACATGCTGTCACAGAGTACTGTCCATGCCTAGATATCCCACATCTACATACCTGGCACCATTATAGCTCCACCAGCTCATACAGATAACAACCGTATGGGTGTCGGTGTGGCAGATACATCATGTGGGTGTCATGGCATCAGGATGCATGACACATGGTGCATGCACATCACCTTTGCATAGCAACATTCATCCACTGAGTATCACATGGATACTGTCCCCGTACATGCATATCAAATTGTACATGGTTGCTGTACACACACATGCCCCACATGGTGCTGTGGTTGCCGTATTCCACTGTGGCATGGGTACACATCTGCAGGGCCACATCTATCTGTACTGTGTATGATGCTGGTACATAGGTAGCCATTGTACCTGTGCCATACACACATCTACACACGGGCAGGGTTACAATACCACATTCGTGGTGTACCTTCCACAACGGCTATGACTTTACATGGCACAGTATTATCATGCCATGATGTGTACCAGGCTCAGACAGTTTACATATGCGGCTGACAGACGGGTAACACATCTGTACACATCTGCATACCACATACACAGGGGTGTCTTCTGCTCTGACATGGACCATGTCCTCCACATTACTGATGCATGTAGTACTCATACATGGCAATTGCAGTGGGCAGTGTGAACGGACCACTCATGGATATGTACACACATGCCACATTGCATGGGCTGGGCTTCTGTGTTACTTACGCAGACACAACACACACCGTGCTGAGGAACATAGGTCCTGTGCACATCCCACAGGGACACACAGTGGCACTATTCATGTGATAGCTCCCTTGCTGTTTGAGTGACACGTAGTCATGGTACCACCACAGCAGCAGTACTGTATAGACATGCAGTTGACACCCACCTCTGCTGTTCACTGGACACTACCATGGGGAGGTGACACTACTGTGTCCACTGCACATGTGTTTACACGTGGACCTGCCGGACTTCATTGTTGCCCACATTGCACCTGCTACAGATCGTTTATCCATGGTTACTTGGTGTTCCTTCCATTTTGGATGGCTATTATGCTACTACTCTGTCCCATATGTACAGGCCATACATTATCCTGTTATTGTACATACCAATAGGCCATAACTCCATTATGCATGATATGCCTGTGATACTGTGTATGATGTCTGTCATATCCACCATGACAGCTTTACATTACACATAGTTGACATAGTATCCCCTACTGCAAGGCATACGTGCACGTCGTGCGCACATTACGTATGACATCGACGGTATATGCCCATACACATGTGTGCTGTGACAGTATACATACATGTCCTATCCCCTGCTATGGCACTTCCTTGTTGGACATCCACTGCCAGCATCGGAGTGTGGTGTGGCATTGTTCTGTTATGCCCCCCTGTGGCAGCACTTGTGTTATCCCGGCTGTGTACATGATGTCCCACTGCTGTGCACACGGTGTCCACAGTCATTGGTATGCTCAGCAGGATAGCACTACATAACCACCTTTCACCACTCTCTGCATTATGTACAAGTATCCTTACTTACAAACACCTTTCACATACAGAGCAGCTTCGTCATACACATCATGCGTTACACACCCGTACATATCGTGGGTTCTACATACCTTTATGTGTTTCCTTCCATTTTCGTTACGCGTCTTGCTATTGCGTTTTCTCACTATATCCGTTTGTAGGTTGTAGTTCGGTATGAGCATACGGTTTGAATATCCCGGGAGTCATCCTTATATCCGTCGTTACCTGCAACATGTGGGTTCATCACACCAATGACTGTTCCTCAGTGTGTACTTGTGTGCATATCACCTGTGCATCTAGTCCATTCGTACATTACGCGTCGTAACTAGGGCATGGTTGCATTCCTCACCTGGGCGTTGGTTATTTGCCCTACCTTCGTGGAGATGGTCTGTATTGTGTTATGTTATGTGTAACTGCAGCCGCTATGTGTGGCGTCAGGTACATTTCGCACTGGTGTTAGCCGTGGATTGTGTGTGTTGGGTATGGTATTCTGTTCGACATGTGGGTGTCCCTGTCCTGACGGCGTCTGTTGATGGCGTCTTGCATTCGGATGTGTAACATAGCTGTTGTATTCCTTTAAACAACGGATGCAAATATGCATCCACTGTTGATAGTGTTTCCCACGCGAGATGTTGCGGTTATGCAGCTGTCATTGACTGCCTGTATGTTTGTGCTGCTATTACGGCTTGTATCCCTTTGATATGTGCGATGGGGAATATCGGAGGTTGTAGGTGACGGATACGGGTTGTGGGCCTTGCATCTCTACATACATGGTATGCTTGTCTGTGTGCTCCATCCCTGCCTGGGAAGTTGGCAGTTACTTGTCTGTTGTTCTGGGAGTGTAGGTAGTGTTGTTGTCATGTGGTGTTGGTATCGCCTGCGTGTGTGCTTCCTGCATGTATTCCTCCGTCACATCGGTGGTATATCTGCGGTTGTTTGTACGTGATGACTATCCATTGTCATTCTGTCCCGGATATTTACCGTCATTGTGGTCCTGTGCTTGGGACGGCCTGTTTGCTAGTGGTTGCCACCTCTTCAGGTGGCGATTGCTTGTTTGACACTTGTAGAACACACAGCGGTGTTTACGGGCCGATACATGGCCACAATCAGTACCGGGGTAGCATATGCGTATTTCCGCGGTACATACCGATTGCTGTGTAACTTTGCCAACGTATCGTTTTGCAATTAGCATATCGGTGTCATACATACAGTCAGGATTTGTACATACGTCCTTTCCATTTCATGTTGGCTATATTCCTGTGGTACATTCTGGGACATTTTCACTTTGCATCATTATACGTCACCACACGCCTAGCCAGGGAGGGGCTCTCAGTACTACTTTGGGAGTACTGGTGTACATACGCCTGTGGTTCCTATACTGTATGCCTACACATGTTGTTCCACTCCGCCTGTCACATGGCACCAACATACACATTTTACAGTGGCACACACATTACACTCGCACAGCGGAACACACAGCACCGTCACCGCACACGTGCACATACTGTGGCAGTCACAGGGATGGTTGCACACAGTACCTGCATGGCCCGCATCACCGGTGGCAGTGTCTACCTCCACCCTCATATCATCATAGTATTACCCGCACATGTACTGTTACTGTACTGTGGCCTGGCGATCATACCGACTCGCGGTTATGCATTTCGATATGTTGAGCTTTCCATGGGTGGCGGTTTCCTGTTCTGTTAAACCTCCCGGATGCTCAGGTTGTAGTTCACTATGTTTACTATGTACAGATATCGCGTGTTACTTCTCTGTCACCTTGCATCCCTCTCATTCCCTGTCTTACCTGTTGTACTTTATATGTATATGTGTACATATATTTCTATGTGTGTGATTATATCTATCTCCATATCTGTATATGCACATATGTACATGTCTATATGTATACACCTTGCAGCGAACATGGCAGCATACAGCAACGCCGTCTGCTGTAGGACCCACGTACGGTTCAGGTGTTGGCGTTCCATGCTCCGCTAGCTGTTGGGTGTGCAGTGTTTGGGTGCTGCTTATGCTGGAGTCACACATGGGGCCACCCATACGGTACACTTTACGGGTGGCCATGTTTGTATGCTGTCCATTTCACTGTGTGTGCAGGTAGGGAGGTGTCAGTCCATGGGGCCTACGCTGTCAGAGTATGTGCTATACGTTCCCTCTTTGCCAGGGCATAGGCATATTGGGTATGCCTCCGTCTGCCTACTGGGGCTGGCACAGTGTGTTCATGGTCCTGAACTCTCTGTGCCTGTACTGGCCTTGGCAGTTGTGGTGGGCTTTGTGTCCCTTCACCATTATGTCCCTGCAGCAGCTGCTTCCGCAGGATCATATTATGTAGCATGGCACATACTATGAATATGTGGGCACATGTGCCTGGAGACTACTGCAGGGCTCCACCGGATGTATCCAAGCACCAGAACCGTGATTTCAGCATCCCATTCTGGTTTGTGCGTGTGCCTCATTTTGGCATTCTTGCATGTGTGTGTGTGCATTTCTGATGGGAGTCATCATCCACGGCTCCAGTGCATAGCCAGCATCCCCCACAAGGTGGCCTTGTGTGATGTCCCCCCTGGCGAATACCTGATACAGCTGTGAGGCATGCCAGATATGGGAGTCGTGGTAGCTTCCAGGGCTGCCAGCACACACATCCATGATAATGCCCTGCGCATTGCACACGACCTGGCAATTGATGGAGGGAAATCACTTGCGGTTTATGTAGCGTCTACCCTGCTCCCCAGGTGGTGACTTGATTTGTATGTGCGTACAGTCTATCGCACCCAGTACCTCCGGGTATTGTGCCACATGGTGGAAGTGGCGCATATTGCTAGCCAACTCCTCCTGAGATCTGGGGAAGTATATATGCTCATTGGCATGTGGTAACATGGCATCCAGAAACTGGTGTAGTACCCTGGATGCTGATGCCTGTGAGATACCCATTATATCCCCAGTTGGCCTTTGAAAGGTACCTGTGGCCAGTATTCGCAAGCTTACACATACCTTGTGTCCACTGGGATGGGCTCCCCTCTGTTGTTTCTTGTTCTCAGGCGTGGCCGGCACAGCTCCGCTATTTGCTGTAGAGTGTCCCTATCCACCCTGTAACGCTCTACTATCTCCAGGTCTTGTAGCCCCTGGTAGGTTACCCTTGGTCTGAACACTCTCCTTCTCCTCTGAGGCCTACGGTAGTTGTCAGCATCCTCCTCCACAACTCCGTCTGTCTCTAACACATGCTGATGGATCACGGCCACGGCAGCACCCAACATGTACATTTTAAAAGTTCCCCGTGTGTTTACACCTAGAGTGCAGCGTTTGGGAATACACGGCTGTGTGTTGTGTGCATTCACACTTTATACTGTTGTGCTATACACCCGGTGATGTCATAGGGTGTGTCTGTGCGGCCGTATCTGTGGATTATCTTCCGTGTTTTACCGTTGGCACTGCAACGCTGTTGCCTTTGGTGTTGCATTACTCTTGCCTGCATTGTATTAGCTTTCAACCTTACCTTACTGTTTCTGCATGTTGCGCCTACTATTTCCTGGCTTGCATCCTGCAGAGCCCTGTCATGTGTAGTTTCTGGGACATGGCATATCGTGCGTTTTGTCTGCCACCGCCGTTATGCTGCCTGTCTACTTGGCTCTGCTGTGTCGGTTCTTCACTCTACTTTATTTGCATTCATATGCCTCCCCTATCCCGTTTTGCAGGTTTCTGCATGCAGAGTTGTCAGCTGCCGCCAATTGGCCTTCGTGGGTTGATTGGTGTTGATTGCTCATTACTACTCCAATTTCACTGCTTCCGCATTTCCTCATATTCTCAGCATCACCTTCCTGTATCCGTTGTTGTTGACGGGGCGGGCGTCACATGACTAAGTTAAGGGAACGTAGTCATCCTTGTGCATATGCATCTCTGCACGCATTGTGTGCTCTCAGCTCAACTATTTCACCACACGCCGGTCCTGCTGCTGTGATGTGCGATGTACAGCCCATGTTTGCTGGGCTCCAATGTACTTCCTCCTACAGTGGCACACCCCTCTGCGGTTGACATGTATTCCCTCTGAGCCACTCCTCAGTGTATTACCGCTGCGCCGTTTGGTCCAGCCTTACGCCGGCGGGGGTTTTACGATTCAGTATCATCTGCCTCATTTGCATGGCATTGACTACTAATTCATAGTTTCCGCGCCGAACACTGCCGCGACTCCTTGGCAACCCTTGCACTGTGGATGTGGCTTTCCATGCATACCATGGTGTATTGTGTCTTTGAAGCTGATGTGTATTACACTGCTCTTTTATGACATTGTCATATTATTTCATTGTTTAGCACCTTCCGCGGACATGTCCTGGGGTTCTGCTGTGTGTTTCTGTGGACATACCATTTATGTCATTATTTACGTGTTGTGCATGTTTTCTTTTGACATTCTCTGTGTCTTTTGCCATTGGCATGTGGCAACTGTGTGATACCTGACGTTGACAGCCTTCCGTTACTCCTATGTCATGTTTGGGTAAATGTAAACCATTTTTTTTTGGTTTACATTGCCGTGCCCTTATGCTACACCTGCGCCACTTCGTGGATCGCTATATGCCTTCATTTGCATGGTGCAACACCGCACATGGGGTGTTTAACATACCTACGCCGGAGGCGGCGCAAATCTGGTGCACGCTGGTAGTGCACGTGGAATTGGATCGTACCTGAATCGCTCGTCGGCCATATCTGGTGTTGTAACACCTACGCTATGCGTCCGCCTAGCGCAACGTTCATGAATCCCGGGGCCTATCTATTTTTGAATAAGTTTTGTATCTGTTAGAAAAAAAGGTGTATGGTAATGATTTTGAATCTATCTGATTATTAATATCATTCAAATGATAAGAATTAGCAAAATCATTTAAATGTTTTGCATTAGATGTAATTCTTCTTTTTCCTATAGTGGTAGTATCACTTTCATGTAGTATACAATTAAAGTCACCAGCTAAAATAATATCTCCTATAGAGAATGATATGATCTTATCAAGATGATGTTTCACTGTATTAATACCAATTCCAGGTATCCAATATACATTAATTAAAGTGTAAGTCTTCCCATTAATTTGTATTGTAACCATACAAAACATTCCTTTGTCATCCTGATAAGACTTAATGGTTTTAGGAATGGGCATACTTTTATTCCATAAAATAGCCACTCCTCTTTTTTTCTGAGTGTGCTCTGAACTAACCAATACTGTATATTTGTTTGTGGCTAGTTTATCAATATCTTTTTTCAAGAGATGGGTTTCTTGCAGGAAGACTAAGTTGGCCTTATGTAAATTAATGTATCTTATTAGACGTCCCCTTTTACACGGATTATTCAATCCATTAATGTTTAAAGAAATTCCTTTTAAAGATGTCATTTGGCATTTTTAAAACTTAAGAATCTTATGATCAAAATAACAAATAACAACATAAGTAATGTTACATCTCCTCCTCCTTTAGGTGTACCTTTAAATATAGCTGTATTTATTGAATCTCTTATGGGATTTTGTATAGGATTCAATTTTGTTTGTAGTGACAATGAGTGTACAAAATATATTGTGGATGTCAAAACTATATACATATAACAATGAACAAGTGAAAATAATGTAAGGATTAAACTTTGCATCCAGCCTGGAGTTAAAAACTCCAACTTAGAGTAGTATTTACCACTCAAGTTAACCCCCTACCCTAAGCAGCAGTACATCAGCTACCACCTTATCAATTTAATACTGGTTATATTTAACTTAAATTAACAGCTTTCAATTCAATTATCTAGCAAGACAAAACTACACATTTGATAAAACAGCATCATATAAACTAAAATAAACTTTTTTTTTTTTTTTAAAAACTATTCATACTACTATATACATCTATGTAATATAATACACTTGTATTCAAATAGCATTCAAATAATCTTGATATTAGGAACCAAGAGGAGAGAGAGAAATAAAAGACGTGAAAGAGGGAGAGAGAGTGAAAGAAAGAGAGAGAGAAAAAAAAGGAAGGCATATTTACATATTAATTTATTCAAAGTATGTAAAAATAAGTTCTAACATTCGTTTAAATCAAAAACTTTGGCTAATATGGTTCAGACATTACATATATTAAGATGCATCTATTTTCTGTCATGTAAATGCAGTCAACAGCTTCCAAAAAACCTTGAATTGCTTGTATATGAGCATTTTACTCATACTCATTATTGTCAATAGAATAAAATATTATACTTATAGAAATTGTTATAAATCATACTGCATAGTTATGCAAATTCTCAGAAACACTTGCATTATTGTAAAAAAAGCCATCTGTATTTTGTATGTCTATACTACTGCTTTAAAATATATCACATGACAATTTCTTCCAGAATAGAGTTATAAAGTTATTTATGCTTGTCAATCAGATGAATTAAATGAGTTATAGTATTGTATATGTTTTTAACACAGATTAGTATGCTGCAGTCAAGTAGATTTTCAAAAACACTTGAATAAATGTTTCATTTTCTATGCCTTCTAAAATAAGACATTTACTTACTACAAGAAACTGCATCATTTAAAATCATTATAACTGACATTTTATGAATTATAACATAGATATTTAAGTAATTATATAAAATAACTCACATTTAAATGTTAAAGAGTTCATTTTCCTTCACATAGTCGCATTTGCATCAGTTCTACTTCCTGGTAGAGTGTTCTTCCTGAATCTGCGATGTGTCAGTGTGATATCTGGGTCAAAGGTCAAGTTGACTGCTTTCAGCTTCTCTGTGAGAATTCTGAGAGTTGAAGCTTTTAAAACAACTCGAGGACACTGTTCATGAGGCAGCACACATCCCAGACTGTCTCCCTTAACATTTTGGTGGGAAACTTGTTAAAAACTAGTGACAAACATTCATTTAGCAGTGTAAATGCATCAAAACATGACAAAACCTTTGTGATGTATTTTACAGGTTATTACAGCCTCTATGTAAGTGAAATTAAGCCCAACGTTATTAATAAGTAATAAAACTCAATATTTTTGTCCCAACTCAATTTTTATGCAAATCTTATTATTTACTGTGTCTATATGATCAAAAGCATTTCTATATATTAATATGAAAAAAAAATAAAGAGAAAGAATAAAGAAAAGAAAAAGAGAGTAGAAAATAAAAGAGTGTAAAGCAGAAATAGAAAAAATGTAAGAGAAAGCTATAAGAAGTATATACAATGGAATATTACTTACTGTTTATATTAATAGAGTTAAAAATAAAACATATTATTTACTATTATTTAGTTCGAATTATTATTAGTTAAAGCATGACAGATTATTTACAAACAAGCATAAGCAGTATAATCAAGAAAGTATAATTAGGAATAGCATTTGAAGAACATATAAACTTTTTACAAGGAATAAATATGTTATTATTCCATTTATCATATTTTCATTACTCTTCTCTCCCTGCCCTCCCCCAAACTTTACCCACTACATAATCTAAATAGAATGTCATTGTTTAAACAAAGAAAAGTAGAAAAGGAGAAAAAAAAGAGAAGAAAAAAAATGTATCAAATTACTGACCTTACTTCTCTTTTTCAGAAAGAGAAACAAATTGAATAATAGCTTGTTATTAGTTCCTCAGATATTTTGACTGGTTATGAAACAAAACATTTCTTTGCACACAGAGAATAACTTTGATTAAATCTTTTTCAGAATATTTGTGGCTTTCTGGAAATGCAGGAACTATATTTAAAAAGATTAATAATGAAGTAAAATGATGAGAGAGAAAAAAAAGAAAAAAAAAACATAGAACAATTCATTTGTTTTTTAGTCTCTTCTTCCTCTCTGAAGTCTTCCACGAAGTTTCAGTTGCCAGTCTCTTTAATGAAGGACTAGCCCATTCCATTTCCTCTATTTTATCCAAAATCTTATTTTTTTGATAAACAGTAAAGCAGAGTCTAAGTCATCAAAAATTTTAGGACCATCAGGAAGGAAGATTTTTAGCTTGGCAGGAAACAGAAGGTATGTTTTAAACTGTGCTTTTTTAAGCTCCCTTATTAGTGGCAGAAAAACTTTTCTTTTAGCTATTACCAAGGAAGAATAGTCATTGTCAAAACGCACAGTTGTCTCATTAATCTTAACAGGAGCTTTAGCCCAAGCAGATTTAAGAACCATCTCTTTATCAAAAGATGATAGAAATCTAACTATAACTGATCCAGGATAGTTTTTTGTTGGAGTTAGTATTAGCTATAGATCTATGTGTTCTTTCGATACCAAAAGAGAATGCTTCTGGTAAGTCTAAAGTTTTAGGGAGCCATGTTGTTAAAAAAGAAGTAATATTGTTACCTTCAATATTTTCTGGCAGTCCAAAAATCCTAATGTTATTGCACCTAGATCTATTTTCCAGGTCATTCAGCTTTGTTTGTAAATGTGTATTTTGTTTCAGCAGAAACTCAATGTTGATTTCCTCTTCTTGGATCCTATTTTCCATGTCATTCACAGCTTCTTCTATGCCTGTCATCTGGATCTTCTGTTGTTGCAGGTCTATATGTAACAAGTCTATTTGTTTTGTAGTTTTTTCTATGAAGGTATCTATTTTAGTATCCATTTTATCCATCTTAGCAGTAAGTTGCTGGATTATAGTTATCAGAGACTGACGTTCTTTCTTGATGCTGGAGTCTTGAGAATTTGTCTTACTGGAACTCATTTCAGACTGATAAACTGACAGGAAAATTTCCAAAGTGATTTCTGACAGGAATATTGTTAAAATGTCCTTTCTTTTTTAGATATAGTTCAAGAACTATATAAAACAAACATATTTAGAAAGAAAATTACTTCAAAAATTAATTTTTTAAGTAATTAATTCCTGTCAGTGTAATGAAATTGGTGGAGCTGAAGAAATCTGCTGCTATCCTATGTTCATCCTTGGCCACGCTCCTCAGTGAGGCCCTTCTGTAGGATGTCCACATCATTTGGGGACTTGACTATGGCCCTAGTTTGCAGTCATCTGTGAATTTCATCAGCCAGAGGCCTTCTGTGTTAGCCTATACTTCAGAGAAGTAGATACCAAACAGGACAGGTCCCAGGACGGAACCCTGTGGCACTCCACTTGTCACTGCCTTGTGGTCAGATTTGATGGAGAAGGCACACTCACACATGATGAAGAAGGGCATACTCACACATGACGGAGAAGGCACACTCACACATGACAGAGAAGGGCATACCCACACATGACTTAGAAGGGCACACTCACACATGATGGAGAAGGCACACTCACACATGACGGAGAAGGGCACACTCACACATGATGGAGAAGGGCACACTCACACATGACGGAGAAGGCACACTCACACATGATGAAGAAGGGCACACTCACACATGATGGAGAAGGCACACTCACACATGACGGAGAAGGACACACTCACACATGACGGAGAAGGGCACACACACATGACGGAGAAGGCACACTCACACATGATGAAGAAGGGCACACTCACACATGATGGAGAAGGGCACACTCTTACCAATTGAAGGGTTGTTCCTTTAGAACTTTAATAATGTGACTGTATTTAGTTTCAAAGCATTAATTTATTGGAAAATATTAAAGTAAATATGTGCCTAGGAGCAAAAAACATTTATTTCTTTGAAGCAACTATTGTAACTTCTAATTGCCAGAAAATGAAATGCAATTTGCAAATTTTATCATGCTTAGCACTGATGAAATACAAGAAATCAGTTATTTCACATTTTTCTTGTTCTTTTAATTAACAATTTATGCATGATATCCTGAAAGAATAAGCAATGTAGTTATTACTCCCCACCCTCACCCCATTTTTTTCTTGCTTCATACTTCCAGGCTGTCTTAGTGTCCCCAGCCATTGCTAGGTTTACTAGCTTTTCCTTCCATCCCCAGACTTTCTCTGACTTAAGGATGGGATCAGCATGGATCTTAATGGCATCTTGAGTGTAATGCCAGTGAATTCATCTTCCATGTAGGATTTTTTATTTAATGGCCTACCCATGACACCCCACCTCAGGATTCTGTCTGAGAGCTACTCCCTTCTATTCTTCATACAACCCTTCAAGTAGCACGAAGACAATTGCTATCCCCCCTCACCCCTGGTATTGTCACACCCGTCCTTCCTTCCCAGTGCCTCAATTGTCTGAGCTGCTAATCAAACCTGGGTAACCTTGGCCATAGTTAGGGCTTCATCCACCTATACCATGGCGCTGTCATTACAATTATCCCTTTCTGTGCAAATAAATCTTGACAGCTTGTTTTGCATTATTGTTGCGGGCAGCAGATTTTTAATATACTTTAGTCAAGAAAGTGAGCTTTCACATAGACAACTTGTTACCATTTGATTTAAAACAGCCATAGCATTACTTTATAGTCAGGAAAAACTTAATGGGTCTTGTCTTGAAAGATGACCTGATATATATCTTGGTGACAAAACATGTCCTTTTCCTTATTAGTTTTGGCTTATATAGCATGGAAATGCTTTAGTGCTACAGTGACATTAGCATCAATATTGTGTGGATAATCTTTCATCAAAATGTCCTCAGCATCTTGTAGCTAATCCTCTTAAGTTTTTAACGAAGCAAAAATGAAAACCTGCTGGCAGCATCATTGTAAGTGGTTGCCTTTTTCATCAACTGCAGGTGGACTTTAGTGATATAATGGTGTAGATGAAAAAAATTCTGACCCTTAGCACCAACATACTGACATCAGTTTTGCAGTTTGCGTACTGTTTTGTCTGTATTGACAAATTAATGAGTGTCTCATACTTGATATATCTTGTTATCAAAAAAACATGTTTTTCTAATTGTTATGTCAACATGCGGGTGGTATTATACTTGTCTCTTTGAAGAGACAGTATGAATGCATGCATAAACAAAGTATAACTGATTTGATTAATGACGGTTATGTAACCTGTACAGGAGTGCTTGTTGAGACTTTATGTATGTTTTTACAATATAATAACAACAAATGAAATATTCCGAAATTTTGAAAGGCCCTTTCAGAATGTCTAGCACTAACTTTAACTTGTTCATGACTAAATCTGGCCTAAACAATCTTCCTTACATTTGGATGGAGCTTATCACTAATAGTTATCAGAGAACAGTGGTTGTCAAACTATAATATGTACTCTTCCACCTTTACATGGTACCAAATAATATGTGCAAACATGTTAAAGTGAGAATTCTTTAGCTACAACGTCTATGCTTCCTTAGTACAGTCAAATTAATTTAGCCTTCAGATGCTAAGGGATCTGTAGGTTATATTAAATCTGCAATGCATAGAATACCACTACCCTTTTGTATTCTGTGATATAAAGAGCAACACTTGAAACCATAATGCTGTATACTGCCATCTTATTAAAAGCTGCAACAATTATATTTGCATACATGTAAAATAAAGTAAAATATTCCACTAGCTCATTTATTTACTATTTATTTATTGTTTTTATTGACCAGGGCAGTCCAATTGGGCTGTGGAACCCTATTTTCAGTAAATACCCAGGGAAAAAAGCTCCAGTTATAAGCAATTTTATACAGTAGAGAAATATGTAAATCTTAAAGTTACAATATAGAACTTACAGTAACTGAAAGGCAGTGATATTAGAGAAAATCTGCAGTCAATAAAATATAGAATCATTACATGTTAATAAAGACAATCTGACATATACAGTGAGGTTTAAATATCAAATTACAGTGGGATATGAAACAGTTTATATTTTACATTTATAGATAGGAGAAATAAGAACAAGGAAGTGTGGGAGATGAGTAGAAATCAGAGAGTAGGTGAGGAAAGGTGAGCAGTGTGTATATTTGTTGGGTGGTACAGAGAAAAAGAAAGTTGTAGTGAGTTGAGGTAGATGTAGAAGGAAGTGAGTATGAGCTGGAATTTTGCTGGAGGAGAAAAGGTTGTCAGGGGGTAACTAGAGGCAGTAGAATTGGCAGTAAGGGTAAAGAGATAGACAATGGTAGAATTTGCTTTGTTGAGGTATATATGGGTTAAAATATAGGTGTGTAAGGGCCATAGTAGTCTGACCTGGGGAGGTGAAAGAGCAGAACCAAGAATTGTTTAAACTATTGTTTTAGCAAAGTTTTGAATGTGGATAGATTGGTTTGTCATCTAATGGTGGTAGGGAAACAATTCCAGATTTTGGAGATATAATTTGAGTATTAGGACAGACCAGCAGATTTGTGGGTTTTAGTTATGGTTAATAGGGACCTGTCCATGGAGTATAGTGATTATGCAGGTTTATACAATTCCACCAAGTCTTAGAGTGTAGAACAGTTCTGAGGTTTGTAGATCATGTTATCATCAGTTGCTAAATGGATGATAGAGAGAGAATTTGGAAGTTTTATCCATTGTTCAGTTTCTTTTTGTAAAGATTGCTAAAGGTTGTAGTAGTGAAGGTAGGCGATACGTAGAGGCTATATTGTTTTTAATATTGCTATTTAAAAAGCATTTTCTTGGATATAAAAGTCAAATTTTTCTGCGAAGATTCTTGATAGCTTATTGTATTTTAATATCAAACGTTACATGGTTATTCATTTGAAAGGAGTTTTGTTTGAATAGGTGATAAAGATGTTTATGTTTTGTATATTATACATTTTGTCATGAAAGCAGTAAGCATGCAGTGTGAATTGTTGGGCCAGGTTTCTATAAAAGAAAAAATAATTAGATCTTTTCTTGAAGTTCTTAGAGGGACTTGGCTGTGGTTATCAGTGCAGAATACATCAGCATACTGAATGACAGTTGTGTTATTAGTAGCAGGATAGAGGTCATTAATAAAAATGTTAAAGAGTATGGGGCCCAAGACTGAGATTTGTGGCACTCAGACTGAGATGGGCAAGAATGATGATTGTTCTTTCTGCCATTTTACTGCTTGTAGCCTATCAGACCAGGAGAGGAAGTGG
Organism: Protopterus annectens; assembly: GCF_019279795.1. Taxonomy (NCBI): domain Eukaryota; kingdom Metazoa; phylum Chordata; order Ceratodontiformes; family Protopteridae; genus Protopterus; species Protopterus annectens. The sequence goes on along the minus strand of NC_056725.1, from coordinate 483,562,287 downwards.
GTGTCAAGGCCTAATGCCTTTGTCCGTGGAGAAGAATCCTATACAATACAACATCAAACACCTTAGATAAGTTAAGGAATGGAGAGGAAACAAAGTTTCCGAAGTCAGTGTTAGGATTTGATATGATGGTTGAAATTAAGGAGAGCTGTGGTAGTGCTATGGTATGCCCTGAAACCATGGTGGGCACAGGAGAGGAGGTTGTTGTCTGTTAGGTGTTTGAGAAGTTGGGATTGTATACATTTTTCAATGATCTTTCATAATGGAAAAATAATGGAAAAAAGGAAGTTAAAATATCTAGCAAGGAACATGCACTAAGTAAAAGCTAATTTACAACTAAAATCTAGCAATAAATTTGTAAAGTATACTCTATTTAAAGAATGACTGACTTTTAAAGATAGTCTTTTTAAATGTTTGTGCTGAATTTGGTTGACAGTAAAATTTATATCCAGATGTCTCAAAAACTTACACACAGTCACAAATATCCTTGTGAGACTCTATTAGTAGGTATAACCAATGTATCTAACAACAAATAACAATACATATATCTTTTCTTTCAGCCCATACCAACAAACAATATAAAAAATACTCAAAAACCTTAAATTCACAACTATAGCAGCTGATAAATTACCAGCTGAATATCTAAGCCTATCAGCCAGTACTATTGCCTACCCAATCTCAATTCATATCAATTGTTCCATCACCAAGCAGGTAATACCTTCTCTCTGGAAAATCTCATACATAATGCATCTCCAGAAAGGTGGTATCACTACCGAGCTTTCCAGTTACAGACTCACTGCCATTTTACCCCCACTGTCCAAAATTCTGAAAAGGTGTATTCCTAAAAAACTACTGGAATACCTCACCACCAATGACCTATTATCTACCCCACAACATGGATTTAGGCCCAGCCATAGTACTACAACCACCCTCCTTAGCTTCACAAACACAGTCAATCAATATAGAAATTAAGGCAATATAGTCTTGACCATCTTTCTCGACCTCTCGAAAGCTTTCAAAATGGTTTTTCACCACAAATTACTGGTAACACTCTCCAACCTAAATATCAGCCTCTCAGCACTTACATGGTTTAGGAACTCTCTTTTAGGATGCCAGCAAGCAAAAAAATGGGAAAAAAACCTCCCCCCCCCCTATTCCCAGACTCACTAGGTGTACCTCAGGTTTCTGTTCTTGGTCCCCTCCTCTTTAAAATCTTTACTAGTAATTTTAACAAAGCCACTTCTCTTACCTCCCTAGTCCAATATGGAGATGATATCACCCTTATATGTGCCCCTCCTTCCATACACAAACTCCAAGATACGACCCAAAAGCCCTTTTCTGAAATTGAATCCTGATTAACCTCCACCTGCTTTTTCCATTAAAGCTATAAATAATACAGTTATCATACCAGTAACCTCTACAAAATGCCTGGGTGTCATGATTGACAGCAATATGAAATTTGATATACACATGTCTCAAACTAAAAAGAAAGTGCATAAAAAAACTAGGAACACGTCATAGAAACAACCAGTTTCCAACCATAATACTAAAACATCAATAACAAGATCCATACCTTTTATCAACTCTCATGTATGCTTCTCCCATTCTCACCAACCTGAATAATGCTCATCTAGGCAAACTGGAAGCTTGTTATAATAAAATTGCATAATTTGCTACAGATTCTTCATCTCAAACACATAACTGTCTAGCGCTGAAGCAACTATCCTGAATGGAACTTCCCCAATTACTAGTCCATAATCAGCTGACAACAGCCCAAACATCCATAGGTCCATAGGTTCATAGGATGTTACTAGACTATTGACATGAGAGTCTTTAAAAGCCTAGCCATTAAATCCCAAAATAATACTAAATGAAGGATGTTATCTATGCCCAAAGTTTTTCTAGTAAAGACTACCCATGTCCAGGAGAGAAGCCAACGCAATCCTGGTAGAAATTTAAGGTTTCCCATCCAGTCATCCAGGCTGCACTTAAACAGGGTCATGGAGGTGCTCTGCTTGATATGGACTGGAAGCCTATTCCAGTGGAGTGGCAATCTCTGAGAGCTGTATCTGTCCCCCCAGCAGGTTCTGTTTATGTCGCAGGCTAGATTGAGGCTTCTGGAATGGGTGACTCTCATCCCATTTGACTTACAGATGTGCAGCATTTCCATTAGATATAGGTCAGAGATAGCCCTGTAAACTAGACATGTTGCCTCTAAGTAGTCTATACGACACTGAGTACAGTGACAGTGACTTCAGTCTGTCTGAATAAGACATGCGCTGGAGACCCTGAATTTTCTTAGCTAGAAATCTCTGAAGTCTCTCAAGTTGCTGCAGGTGTCTGGTATGGTAAATACCAAAGGGAACATTATATTCAATAATACGCCTGATGAGGGATGAGTACAGGGGAGTTATAACCTCATTTGCTCTTGAAGTGATGACTTTCCTAATCAGGTGACCTAAGTAGAATGCCTTCCTCACCACAGTAGACACATGCTGGTTAAAGTTGAGGTCACAGTCAGCTTGTGTTCCCAGGTATTGCATTACTGAATTAGTACTTAGGGTATTATTGTTTATTTTATAATCAGCAGGGACATTGTATTTACCTCTGTGTAAACCACTTTTGAAGTGTGCTGACATCACTAGGTGTTCAATTATAGCTCCTAATTTGCAGTCATCTACAAACTTGGTTAGCCACAGCCTCTCTGTTTTGACCTGGACTTCTGAGAAGTATATGGCAAACAATAGGGGGCCCAGCACAGACCCTTGTGGAATCCCACTGATGACCGATCTGCTGGTAGAGTTAAAGTCTCCCACTTTGACTGAGTGTTGTCAATCTGTGAGCCAGTTTGCAACCCATCTGACAACATAAGGGTTGATATTCAACAGGGTTAGTTTGTTAATGATGCCTGAATGTGGGATTGTGTCGAAAGCCTTGGTCAAGTCAAGATAGGCTATGCGTATGGCTTTGCTCTTGTCTATAGCTCTGGTCATGTTCTTGAAGAAATCCACCAGGTTTAGCAGGCATGACCTGCCCTTGACAAAACTGAACTGGGACAGATCCAGGATTTGGAGGTCGGGTCTATATCACTACATCAAACTGTCAGTTCAGAGAATGGCATTTCATCTGAAATACTGCTCATCAAATTCCCCTCATGTGGGGTACTGTGCCCCCACCACCACTACTAATTATATATACCAACTCCAAGATTGTACTACAGTGGAGAAAAGTCAAATGTCCTGGTCACTGTACCGTGATCTCAATACGAACAGTTCAACGAATGGCATGTTCCATGAAAGTGCACTGAAAATGCTGTTCGGTGAACTGTTTTTTTTTGCTGAACTAATTAGGGACCCTTGGAGGTCACCTATATCCTTATTTATGAGGTCCATGGTGATGCATTCCATTGCCTTACATATGAGGCTGGCTAAATTTATGAGTCTATAGTTACCTGGGTCTGTTGCCAAGCCGCCCTTGTGGAGGGAGATAACAGTCACTGTTTTCCATTCAGTGGGGACAAAGCCAGTGCTCAGGCTGTGGTTGAATAGAGTGCCTAATGGAGTAGCTAGCTCTTGTTTTAGAACATTAAGAATGCAGCTTGGAATGCCATCTTGGCTCATGATGGATGTGATCTTAACCTTGGAGAAAGCATTGATGACTTGCTCTTTAGAGATGCAGGGAGTAGGAGATGATGAAGACATGGTTTGTGGTATGCTTGGGGGGATGGGGGTGAAATTTTCACCAAACCTGTCTACTAGCAGGTTTGCAGTTTCTGCAGGGTCAGTGTGTGTGATGCCATTGCAATTAGTTCGGCACAAATCTGAGTCCTACCTTTTAGGTTGCAGACATAGCTGAAGAAAGCCTTGCGGTTATCCTTGGCTATGGTTGCTAATATTTTCTCATAGTTGCTTTTTAAAGATTTTATGAGTTGTCTTATTTGCTTGTTTAGGCAGAGGAGGGTGCTCTTCCAGTTCTGGAATCTCGCTTTTGTATTTTTAGACAGCAGCTTCTTTGGCTTATTATATAATTTATTAATGCTAGACATCCACCAGGACGGTTTGTTTTTTTCTTGAGGATCTTGCTTTAATCCTATCTGGCACGGCTGTATCTATACATTCGTGTAGAAGTTTATACAGGGTATCAGTGTATAACTTAGTATAACAGTCAATGCCATCTGTGGGAACTGGAGCTTGAAAGTCAATTATACCTTCCCTTAGGAGGATATAGTTAGCTTTGGTGAAGTTTTTTTTAGCCTGACTTTTCCTTTGGGGAGTTCTGGTGCTATTGCTACTTCAAAAATGACTGATTTATGGTCAGATTTAACATGTGCAGACACTACACTTCAGGTGTTGCATCAGTCACTCACACTGGTGAGAGCTAGATCTAGAATATTAGAGCCACTTGTGGGTAATACACTCTTTGTTCCAGGGCATTTGAGTTAACAAAGTCCAGGAACTTTTGTGCAGGTGAGTTTGGGGTCATATATGTTTCCCATTTAATGGAAGGATAGTTGAAGTCACCCATGACTAGGGTGTCAGGTTGGGGTCTATATTATAACATTGAAGTCTTAAAACTTTGAATGTTATAATATCGAACCCTATGCACCGAGCACGGAAAATAACGAAGCTGCAGAATATTGAATACTTTCATAGGGAAAGTATTTGGTGGGCCACTTCTGCAGCTTCGCTCTTTCCACGAATGTGGAGTGAAGGCTACGGACCGGGTTAAGGTAAGTGTGTGAACGAAGGTGAGTGTGCGATAGGGACCTTAGGGTTAGGAAGTGGGTAAGGTGAGTGTGCGATAGGGACTTTAGGGTTAGGGACCGGGTAAGGTGAATGTGCGATAGTTAGGGACCTTAGGGTTAGGTAGCGGGTAAGGTGAGTGTGCAGTCGTTACGGACCTTAGGGTTTGGGTTGGGTTAAGGTAAGTGGATAGCTAGTAGTGTATGTATGGTTTAGTGTAGGGTTTTGTGAAGTAAATGTGTGTGGATTATTGATTTTGGTGTGCTTGTGTTGTGTGTATGTTTGTCAGAACAACAATTGTTTTTCCCTGGGAAAAAATTTGCTATTCTGAATGTTCGACTTTATGGTCTTTCGATCGAATGGGTTCGATATTATAACATTCGAAGTTTTAAGACTTCGACGTTATAATATAGACCCATCAGGTTGCACCTTAATTGTCCCAAGTAGGTCTAAATAAGCTGTGTGGACATCTTGGTTCAGAGAAGGGATGATGATGACCTGGTCTTACCCGTGGTAATTTGGATTTGGACTAGCTCCATAGGGTTTCCTTCTCTAACCAGTCAGAAAGTGTAATTATCTTTAATAAAGATAGATACTCCCCCTCCTTTGGTTTTCACACCTTCAGTTTGAGGTATGAAAGTGTGGAGGGCATTGTAGCCTTGCAAGACTGGGGTACTTTCTGCAGCCTTGAGCCAGGTTTCTGTGACTGCACAGATGTCAATATCTTCCAGGTTGAGGAGTGCTTCCAGACAGTGCATTTTCTGATTTTAAACTCCTAGCATTTGGCAGCATAAGCCTTAATTTCTTTGTGCATTATATTTTCATGTTGGAAAGTTTGTTGTTGTGAACTTGCCTAAAAAAGGCATTATGGAGGGTTCAATTGACTTAGCCAGCAACTGAAAGCCTAGAGGTGTTAGGTGAAGACCATCTCTGGCAAAGCAGTGTGGTCTATCCACCATGTTGTCCCAGGCTGACAGGAACTGGGTACCATTAGAATTACACCAGAAACTAAGCCAATTATTGAAGTCAATCATTTTCTATTTATATTGTGGTATCATCCTAGGTGAGAGTAAAATGCTGCTCAAAGCTAGGGACATACTCACCTGGAACACATATTCAGAGTGGTCAATCATGCCTCTCTTCATACAGTCCAGAGAGGTACATCTCAGGTTGCTCACACCACCATGAACTATGACTAAGTCATAATGGTACTTATTGTTGAGAGACTTGAATGCATGTGTGATCTGGTAAATCCTTGCACCAGACAGGCAGCTCCTTTTTCATCCAGAAAAAAACACCTGATCTCCAAAATATAATTGAACCATATGCCAACAATCAAGTATTGCGCTCTGCTAACAAATCGGTACTAAAACTATACAAAGCTAGGAATATTGCAGGTGACTCGTTATTTTCTAACCAAGTAGCCAAAATCTGTAATTTTCTCCCACAATCTGTAATATCTATTTATAACACTACCCATTAAAAAAAATACTTAAAAATGCTTATCTAGTTCATGGTTATGCTCATGCGCCAGGTTACCACAGTTCTTCTGCAAATATTCCTCAATTCACTACAGAAACAATACTATGAAAACTAACTACCTCCCCATGTCTTACTAATTATGACATCTTATCTTACTGTCCTGCTAAAATACTACTATATTCCTCTTACTTCTCTAAACCAAATCTAGTTTCCACATAAGGAGATCATAACCATTTCTTTCTATTCCAACAATAATCTCAGAGACAAAATAATAAACACCTCTACCTTTTTACATTTCCCCTTAACCTTTTCTTCTCCACTTACCTGCCTACTATGCCTTACTTCAAGTCAATATAAAGATTTTCCTTCTTAATTCTTAATTTGACTTCCTATAAACACAATTACCAATTGTATTATATCCACCAAAGACAAGAAAACTGTTTAGTGCCACCAATGCCCAGGAATTGTACCTCCAAGTTCTTTTATTTTAACAGCAAATGTAAAATGTCATAAAACTGACAAGCATAGAAATAAATCTCTCTTAGCACCTCGGCTTGAAACAGCCTTTACAGAGTAAATTCATGATATAAAAAACAGAACTTTTATATAAAATCTAACATCAATTAAATTCATTAACAATTATACAATTAAACGATTATCATATTACACATTTTTAAAAAGACATAAACATACTTCCAGGCTTATTCTATATAACTTTTCCAGTTACATTCTCTATTCATACCCCTGGGATGTAAAGTATTATATTTTAGTTTAAAAACAGATTCCTTCTTTCTTAATATATATTTTATAGAATCTTCACCCACATAATCTGTTTTTACTTGTTCTAATATTGTTACCCTCAATTCAGTAACATCACCTTGATGTACCTGAGTAAAATGTTCTGCTGAAGGACTTGTAAATTTATTATTTCTTATATCTCTAATGTGTTCTTTAACCCTTTCTCCAAGACTTCTTTTACTCTCTTCTATGTAAAAATTGTGGTACTTATTTTCATTCAGATATTTAAGAAATGATTGTTTTTCATCTTGGCCTCCCTGACATATAAAAATAAGGTCGTCAATGAACTGAAAATATTTAATAACAATTTTTTTTTAAAAATTACTTCTATAAACATGTGTAATTTCCACCATGCCCATAAACACATTTGCATACATGGGGGCAAAAGCTGCCCCCATTACTGTCCCCTGCAACTGTCTATATAACTGGCCATCAAATTCAAAAATATTATTAATTAAACAAAAATGTATCAACTCTTTGATGTATATTGTTCTAGGACTGTCTTTCAAAGAATATTCTATGGCTTGCATACCAAATTCATGATTTATACTTGTATACAACCTAACAACATCCATGACTAAAAAGTACATGTTGCCATTCCATTTACATCATTTATTTTATCAATGAAGTCAAATGAATCCTTTATATAAAGGTAACTTTATTACTTCTTGTAATAAAAACGGATGCAAAAAATACCCCAAATTATGAGTGAAATATCCACAAGCCAACACCATCGGTCGGCCTGGTGGGTTTAACAAACTCTTGTGTATTTTAGGCACACAATAAAATCTAGCCATGGTGGTATATTTGCTTGAAAATTTGTTATTAACATCAGATACTGTGAAGTAATTCAAACGAACACCTTTATGCAACAAAATACCATATTGCCTTTTAGCTTGTACATAAACCTCCAGTCCAACTCTTTCATATATTTTACAATTATTTAAATGATTCATGCACATTTTAAAATAATCATTGGATGTCATGACCACCAATTTTCCACCCTTGTCCTAAGGCTTAAATACAATATTATCATTATTTCTGAACTGCTGTAAACTCAACCATTCTTCCTTTGACATATTGTATGTGATATCACTTTGATAAAATTCCTCAACTTCTTTCTCTAATACATACAAAAAAGCTTGATAGAATTTATTTATACTATCATTTTTAAAAGGCGGCATAAACGTACTTTTTGCCTTTCTTTTTAATGTATCTAACTTGCAATAAGCGTTAGCTTCAGTATCTGAGTTACAAGAAAAGTAGCTCTCCTCACTAGAGGAAACAGTTTCATCATTAACAGTTAAGCTAGACAAACTATTAATACTGAAAAAATAATCAGTAATATGCATTTTTCTTACCAATTTAAACAGATCTCCTTTTAATTCATGCAGTCTCGGCAAGACAGTAGGTATAAATTTCAACCCCTTCTCCAAACTAGATATTTCCATTGTATTAAATTCATATCCTGACAAATTAACAACATAACCACCAGTTATGCTTGTTGCTTCAGATATCTCATTAATATGTCCACTTTCTGCGTTTAGTATAAGGGCCATAGTTCTGTTCACTATTGTTATCTTGTCCATACCAGGAATGTTTGTTTGAACCTGGTTTATATTCCCCTTTGTTACGAAATGTTTTTTGAAAGTTGTCAACATTATTGGGTCTAGGTAATGCTGGAAAATGTTCTTCCTTGTGATCTTCATCCAGTGGCGATACCCCACTTTCCTCTGAAATGTAGTTACTTGCTCATCTCTGTCGATCTTACGGACTCATTTGAAATTTCACCTGCTGACATTTGGGCCGTTGATTGGCAGTAAACACAAAAGCCTTCTTAGGCTCATAGTCTCTCAAATCTCTTTGCAGTTTATTTGTTTTTCTATTCAAAAGTCTTTCTCATACCCTATCAAGCATTCATTAATGCTTGCTAAAACGGACTCTAATGCTGAATTAGAAGTCTCTTTTAAAATATCAGCACACAGTTATTTTGTTTCTTCTTTCATATTTTCTTTTTAGAGTATCTCTTTCTATAAGTATGTTGATCTACTTAGTGCTGCAGCGATGTGCAGCTAATATCCACCTTTCGTGGAATGTCCATTCTTGCTCTACTGATAAATCAAAGGGAGTTGATGGGCTTTTTACAGCTCTTAACCCGCTAGGAGTAATTTGCAGTTCTTGATACCTTTTCAGGCTATTAAGATTATAAAATGTAGAGGTTTCTTTATAAATCAATTTTTCCATTTGCGCATACAGTTCCTGAACCCCAGGTAAGGAAGATAACTCACTTTTCTTACCCACTACAGCAAATGGGTTTGATGAAAAACAAAGTCTGCTTTCTTCCCATTTTTGAAATGGATTAATTTGAACTTCTGATTTGGAACCATTAGAAAAAACAGCTTTTTATTTCTCCATACCAGCATACATTCTCGAACCTGAAGGAACACTCAGTTTAGCGTTTGATTGAGATACATCAATGCCCATTTCGAAAAAAAAAACTCGTGGCAAAGAGATAAATGATTCACTGGTCATGAATCAAAATTATATCCACCAAAGACAAGAAAACTGTTTAGTACCACCAACGACCAGGAATTGTACCTCCAAGTTCTTTTATTTTAACAGCAAATGTAAAATGTCATAAAACTGACAAGCACAGAAATAAATCTTTTAGCACCTCAGCTTGAAACAGCCTTTACAGAGTAAATTCATGATATAAAAAAACAGAACTTTTAAATAAAATCTAACATCAATTAAATTCATTAACAATTATATAATTAAACAATTAATCAATTAAATGTATTACACATTTTTAAAAAGACAAACATTCTTCCAGGCTTATTCTATATAACTTTACCAGTTACGTTCTCTATTCATACCCCTGTGATGCAAAGTATTATATTTTAATATAAAAATAGATTCCTTCTCTCTTACTATATATATTTTATAGTATCTTCACCCACATAATCTGCTTTTACTTGTTCTAATATTGTTACCTTCAATTCACTAACATCACCTTGATGTACCTGAGTAAAATGTTCTGCTGAAGGACTTGTAAATTTATTATTTCTTATATCTCTAATGTGTTCTTTAACCCTTTCTCCAAGACTTCTTTTACTCTCTCCTATGTAAACCATTACCAGTTGTGTCCACCACATTTTATGTGTATGAAAGTATTTTGCCACTTAAACATTATACTGACTAAATCAAAAGTGATGAGTGAATAAGTGTATGCATGGTGTGTATTATATCTAGTTATTTGTAGATAATAGCTGGATCCCTTTTTTGTCATATTATATTCTATGAATAAGATTGTCATATGTATATGTAAACAGTTCCTCATCGCTTGTCATAGTGTCATTGTTTGTACGTGGAGCTTTTCTCCCCAGACCCCGGTGAAACCCTCTGCTGAAAATGGGTTTCACCCAGTTGGACTATCATGGTAAACCATCCATCCATCCTCAAACCCTCTCTCCCATTTTGCACATAAGGTTGGGGTGTCACTTCAACAACAACAATCATCTCAAGCCAAGGTTTACACCACTGGGTGGCTAGCCCTGATGCAGTAGTTCACCTGTACCACTCACTGGCACATGCACTCACACCTATGGACAATTTAGAGTGTCCAATCCACCTACTGCATGTCTTTGGAGTGTGGGAGGAAACTGAAGCACCCTGAGGAACTCCACACAACTGCAGGAAGGACATGCAGACTCTGCACAGAAGGCATCCCAGCCAAGAATCAAACTGGAGAACCTCTTGTTGTGAGGTGACAATGCTAACTGATCCACCACTGTGGTTACCCTACCCCAGTAAACAAATACTATTCCAGTAAACAAATGCAAAATAAATAACATTTTTAAGGATGCTTGAAATGTATAAAAAATGTGGTAGGATCTCACATTTTGGTCAATGTTTCTGTGAGATTTATGTACTTAATTTTCCATCCAGTTATGTAGTTTGAGTCAGTTTCTATCTTTGTAGTTGTGCAATAATGCATCGATAGCCATATTCCTACATTTAGCATGTTTCTGTATTGTTAGTGATATAGTACCAGAAGTAATGCAGTTAAAGCATGCACAGTCCTTGAAAAACTGCTGACGCTTTATATTACTAAAACTGGCATTTTTTGTGCTGAAAAAGTAAGAAAATTAAAAATAGAAGAAGGACTAATACTGATCTTTTTTTTGTGAAAGGATGTCATCCCTGTACTAGTCAGCCAATCAGTCTACAAACCATTGCTAGACTAGTTAATAAAACAAACTCAGAAGATTCCTCCAGCTATTAGTAGCATAATGCAAGATAAACTAGAGCTGATTTTACTTTCTTTTGTGGAACACAACCTGTTGTTTCATTATGTGCCCTGAAAATTCTGCATGAAAATGATTCAGTTGGGAAAGTGAATCATGGTACATCAGCCTAATCAAACTGACAATCTTGGTTGTATTCCCCTCTCAAAATGCCACTTTTCAGCAAATCAGATATTTCAAAGCATGAAAAAAGAATAACTAGGTCAGTCTTTCTTGTGGCAATTAAAAAAAGAGCCTGCTTATCAGGAGTCAGTCATTGAATTCCATTTTAGCTCATTAATCAATCTTTAATACCCCGAGTGTTGCTTTGTCAAACAGGCCCACTTTTCCATTGCTGTATACTCCTTAGCACCTGGGAAATTCCATTTCAAAGGGACATTTGCTGGGGGCAATCCACCTGTACCCCAAAGGGACAGTAATCACACAGACACACACACACACACACACACACACACACACACACACACACACACACACACACACACACACACACACACACCTTGATTATCATGTATAATGCTCTGAAAGGTCACAATCGCAGAGAAAGAGAGACAGTCCAAGCTCTATGTGTATGGGACTGCTCCCCTTCAGCTTTGATCATAACCTTTCACTATAAAGAGGAGATTCAATATGCAGAACATTCAGTAAGTGGAAAATAATGAACATTCTTGCAAAATTGCTCTGTGTTTAGAAGGTCTTCTGCCAAACATGAAGCACTGGCAATGAAGATCGGTGCATTGAAACACTCTAGTATGGCAGAAGGAAAGGAAAAGTCACGCAAACATGAAGAAAATGGAAAAGCGCAGGAATTATACACTTATGAACTTTGATTATTACATAATTCAACCAACTGCACCACCAATAAAAAACACCGCTATTTCAGCATGTGACAGAATGCATGCAATGATAACTCATATAACGTGTACATGCATGTGTGTATTAGTGAAAAATACATTAATCAACCACATAATGCAATAGTCACAGAAACCGATCCTCCTCCATCCCAGCATACCCTTATATACCCTTCTATACCAAGTTCATTCTCCGTTTCTTAATACTTCACCATTTATGACATGAAGCACAATGTTTTGTACTACACTCCCTCATATGAATTTGATGTTGTGTTTGTTTCTATTTTGTTTTTAGTTTCATGGAGTTTTAACACTTTCTCTATCTGTGGAAATCCCATTTTATCTATCAGCTGTTGAAATAAATTAAAACTAATTGTTTGTCCACCCCCAGCAGAGTTTCAATCACTTATCTCATTTCCCTACCAAGTGTCTCCTACAAGAGTCCCATGCACTTTTATCCAGGGGCCTGTCATCATTTCTATTCCATTTAGAGTTGATATTTCTCATCACCTTATGTCTCCAAATTTCATATGACTTGTCTTACAGTGTGCTCATATGTCTTTCGATGGATCTTCCTCACACGTTTTTTCTTGTTTTTATCAATCATTTATATCATTCTTAAGTCATTCTGTATGCTTAGTCTAGTTTCATTTCTCCCGTCTGTGTGGTTTCCCAAACTTCAGTTAGAGATGTTAAAAGCTACGGCATATCTAAAATTTAGACAAGTGCATGCACCAGTGAAAAGGACTTTTGGGCTAAAACTAGAATGTTGTCCACAACCATAGTAAGTTTATCTCATGCCTTATACTCAAACTACTTACACCCCCTCAAAAACAAAAGCTAAGTTATCACATGCTCTGTGCATAAATTACTGACACCCCCCTCAAAAACAAAAGCTAGGTTATCAGAGGCCTTTGATGAAATGAGGTTTGGAACAGACCATTTTGTCCTGGGACATCTTCAGATGGGGTCAGATACATAGGTTAGTAGGAGTAACGAGAATAAGGGGAGGATCGGGTTAAATGGGATGGAGGGAGGTTTAGGAGGAAATGAGGTAAGGGCAGGGAGGGGCTTAGTGGGTTTTGTCAAGTGTAACTGAACATTTATTGAAGTGAACCAGGACAACTACTGTCACCCCCTCAAAAGCAAATAAAGAAAAAAAAGATCGCCTCAAAATTGTGGACCAAAAGTTGTGGACCAAAAACAAAAAACAAAATCTCTTTTCCTCAGAAACTATAACAAATTGCTCACTACAAGAAAATGTAATGGACACCTCGCTACAGTTAAATTAGCATAAGCTGAAGTGCTTTAGTCATGGCTGAAAATTCAGTATCCAAGGTATTTTCTCAATACTAATACTACAGTCCTATACCATCGGAACCTGTTGATTGCACTCCCAACACCTTGCACTCATGAGTAGCCACTGCCCCACTGTAGTTATATCACTGAGACTGGCTAGTGTACATGGGAGTAATTCAGAGAGTGTCTGTGGAATGGGTAAAAAGAATCTCAGCAAAGATAAAACCAGCTACAGATGAAGCATAAGTGACTTTGGGGATATAGAAGAAGGAAGGATAGGACAGATATACTGATATTTGTAAGAAAATCAGGAAGCAATATACTTTAGCAAGTGTCAGTAGAGAAAGTTAAACAGGATAAGAGAGTTTGATAAGATGGTAAGAAGTGGGCAGAAGTATGGGAGATGATAGCACTTTTAAAGGTGTCACAACAAATGAGAGATCTTCATATGAGGCTATTACATACTTGAAGAATGACCTCAAAAATATTAAGAGAGAAGGACCATTGGCAAAGTCCATATTGCTGGATATGTGGAGATAAAGAGGTAGATAACCTTCATATATGGTGGGGGGCGTAATATGGTGCAGTAGGAATAGCAGGTGGTAAATAAAATATAGAGTTAGCAATTCAACAGAGAGATAAAGGAAAATGGGTGTTATGTTTATTTGGAGTGGATAAAACAATGATTGTGGGGAAGATGAGAAAGCAGAGCGATAACATCTTTCCCTCTATAATCAGGAAAGTCACTATTTGGGCAGCCATGTCCTGGAAAAAAACATGAAAAATTGCAAATGACCTGAAATGTTATAACAAAATAATTTTATAGGTTTCTTAAAATATTTATATACCAACAATTGTTTTGTATCTGAAACATCTTAATATTTTCTGAAACATGAGAAACCACTTAAATTCTCCAAAAGTGGTCTTTTATTTTGACAAAAAATACATTAAATGCAGTCTTTCACATTGGGTGCATGTATTGTTTGTCCTACAAAATTTCACATTTTCATAAAAGATGTCCAACTTTGTGTATGTGAAAAGATGTCAACCATATGACACGATGGTTAGAAAAGGAAATTGCAAATAGATGGAGTGCATGCTGTATCAGTACTGAGAAGAAAAGAAAAGAAAAAATAGTAGAGAAGGTAAGAGGTGATATTTGAAGGCAATTGTAGTTAGGTAAAAAGACTAAAAGAATAATGCAACATGGGGGGTGTTAGGTAGGAGACAGTAAATGGAATGGTAGGGGAATAGAGGCAAGAGAGTTAGATGTTGTTCAGTGGATAGGAAGTGCTGTGTTATTATGGGTCCTATTCGAAAGCTAAACTCATCAGAAGGTTGAACTTCATATGATCTAGACCATATGATCAACTTTCTGAAAAGTTGAACTATGAAAAACCCCAAAAATCTATGTTTTTGCAGGGGGCATGCCCCCACTGCACTCCCACACTCCCTGTATATTATACACACTAACTCGAAGATAACACTATAGTGAGGAAAGGGTAAATTCCCTGATCACCATTGTACTGTGATCTCCATTCAGAAGCTTCAGCATTTTGCAAGGTCAGTCATATGGTCACGACAATATGAAGTTCAACCTTCTTATGTCTCTAGCTTCTGAATGGGATCCATTATTAGATGGGAATGTTGCTTTGTCCTAACAAAAATACAAACATTTCAGATTTGCTTATTAAATTATATTAATTTAATGAATGGAAAGTGATGAATTTAGATGGGGCAAGCAAATCTACTTTGATTTTTTTGTGATGTATATGATTTCATAAAAATGACGTATAGAAAAAATACAGACAAGTATAACTTCTTTTCAGTTTTTTGTTTTGATTTTTTTTAAGTATGTGACTTTTAAAACTAATTTAGAAGAAAGACGTAGACAAGTATAACTTCTTTTTTTTCTAGTCCTCATATTTGACCATCATGCTCATCCCCATATAGTTAGATAACCTATTAGTTTTCCCTTGGGTGACAGACATATGGCTCATTCATTCCCCTCACAGCAATAGTACAATAGCTGGGCATGTGGACTTGTGGTGCTCCTATCTTTACAGATGATTAGGGGTTTCCTCTATAACTAATCCCTCCACACTACATGCTCCAAAGACCTCAACCTCATTACCACAATCAACAGAACAAGCTGCAGGGACAGGTTCATAACCCAAAGACTGCCCATGCAATGGAATATATGTCCCATACATGTCAAGCGGAGTGCCTCACTGCCCTCTTCAAGACAAATCTTAATGAGTGGATGAGAAATAGAAAATTCACCCCGGAGATCACTCCAGTGGCTCTACTTGACAGAGACACTGGGAAGTAAGGTCGGGTAGCACAATGCCAGAGTAATCCTATGGGCTAGGCTTGCAAATGCTCCAGAGCCATTAGCCTAGTACACACCTATGAACTTATGAACCTATGAATATATGTGCATGCCAGTAGATTGTAAAATGGAGATATGCAATGGTCCCTATTGATGCAACCCATAGAAGGCCAAACATGGTCTTCAGTATTGACTGGGGAGTCTGCTATGGAGTAATATTCCCCATGTATGTCAGGCTGACACTGAAATCAAGAGGTGGGCAGGCATTGCCTCATCATGAATTACCCTCTCCTCACCAGCACTGGAGCTACTAATCAAACTTAGGACACCTGGGGGTGTGGCCTGTGATGGTATGACATTAGCAAGACAAACATAACTTATCTCACCAACAATCATTAGAGAGCCACTTTAAATAATAATAAAAACAAGAGCAGTGATTCTGTACCTCAGCCAATCCAGCCACAAAGAAGGCGGTTGTATTAAACAAAATTACATAAAATGAAGAAGACCTGGTAGAGATACTTAACAGCATGAGTGTAAGAACCACTGTAGTGTGACAGCCTGTTAGTGGAATAAATGACTATTTCATTTTCTGCATTTTATTTGTTAATCAGAGAAGGACACTGATGCAAACGGAACATTTCCAGGCTCAGCCCAGGTCAACAACACAGAATGTACATAACAACGACACAGATTTATAAAACTGGAGTAACAAAAAAGCTCTCACAAAAGTGTACATAATAATGACATTGCATTGTACAGGTTAAGTAAAAAACATAAGTTTTGAGAACAGCAGAGAGAGAGAGAGAAAAATAAACATAACATACAGGTCAGCATCCTTCTATCAGGAATGCAGATGTGATTTCAGAAGGATAAATAGTTTTGTGGATAAGAGTTTAATTATAGTGTCGCTTACAGGTGCTAGAACATGAGGGAGGGGAATAGGTGCACAGAAACAAGAAAAAAAAGCAAGAAGATATGGGGCAGCATGTATGTGGTACAACAGAATGTGTGCAGTAGAAGAGATACTGTAAGTAGAACAGAAAAAAGCAAAGAGAACAGCAGTTATGGAACAGCAGTGTTATGGAACAGCAGTGTTATGGAACAGCAGTTATGGAACAGCAGTTATGGAACAGCAGTGTTATGGAACAGCAGTTATGGAACAGCAGCTATGGAACAGCAGTGTTATGGAACAGCAGTGTTATGGAACAGTAGTTATGGAACAGCACTGTTATGGAACAGCAGTTATGGAACGGCAGTTATGGAACAGCAGTTATGGAACAGCAGTTATGGAACAGCAGTGTTATGGAAGCACTTGCAGGGTACTTGCATAAAAATAGTATTTCTTAGGCCATGTCTAAATGATTGAAAGGAGACTTTGGTTGGTAGTTGGCCAAGGATGATTTCCCAGATTTTTATGTACAGGAAAAGAGAAAGTATAATTTGTGCAGAGAGAGGTTAGCATGTGGTCTTTAGTATAGGATTGAAGGGAGACAGGGATTCTAGTTCATAGGTGGAGATTGCTTTTGAAAGAGTCTGCTAGCAAACTATAGAAAGGAGTCTTGGTACAGCAGAGGGTTGTGAGGTTTTAGTGGAGACAATGCAATATTAGGCAGACCATATTCAAGCAGTGGTTGTAAAACTCCTTAAACATTGGCTGCTGTAGATGCATGCAAAAAGAAAAGGATGAGAGACGTAAGACTCAAACAGAAGTGTCAAATAAAGCACATACTTCTTTTTTTAAAGACAAAAATAATTCAGTTCCAGTAGTTTTGTGAGTTATGATCATGAAGAGAAGGAAGGAAAACATGGGCTACAGAAAAGGCTAAGAGCTCGAGAAAGTTGCTGGTCCTGCTCAGGAACGTTGAGTTATAGTACGCATTCACAAGGTCATCTGCACAAGTAGGCAGACAGAAGATAAGAAGTGCAAGGGATCACAGCACATGATCTTTGTGAAGCATCATGGAGCTCCATTGAACCAGTTAACACAGGAAAGCATCCCTGCTAACTCGGCTTTGTAACCTTCAGTGTATCAGTGGGTTGGAAGAATATGATACCCTGTTCAAAACAAAGATTGTGTACGAGAACATAGACTGTATATTACAATCTATGCTCTCCTATAGAAACCTTGTTGTGAACTGCCCCCATGTACATACATATGTATATATATATATATATATATATATATATATATATATATATATATATATATATATATGTGTATATATGGGTCTACTTTCATTACTTTTATTCACTGAATACTCATTTCACTGAATTTCAAACCACTCACACCAAATCGCTGAAACCACTGCAGTGCGATCCTGGAGTTAGTATATATAGTTAGGGGGGGTGGGGGGCACAGCCCCCACATTGGGGGGGTGGGGTGTAGACCTCCACCTACTTTTGGTTTTATATTGTTTGCTTTTAGTGAAATGAGATTCATAAATATAAAAGCTAAGTAGGTGGAGGACTATGCCCTCCACACCCCCCTAACTATATATACTAACTCCGGGATCACACTTCAGTGGGGAAAAGGCCATATACATTTTATTTGTCCAACAGTACTTACATTCAGTGAAATGTGATTCAGTGAAATTAGTTTTTAGTGAGTTGTGGTTTCAGCGATTTTTTGAGGGTGAATTGAAATTCAGTAAATGAGTTTTCAGTCAATGAAAGTAGACCCATATAAATATATATATATATATATATATATATATATATATGTATGTATAATAGAAATAGAAACATAATATGCAAATTAAGAAAGAGTAAACTGCGTCATGGTAAAGTTGATAGCTGAATTGGAATAGGTGGGATTATGAAGATGCTAGGCAAGCTTAAGGCAGAAACAGACCCAGGTGTTTAGGATTCTTTCAAAAAGCTACTAAAAGAAAGACTCCTTAATACCTGTCTCTGTTCCTGCCTTAACCCTGCCTAGCATCTCCAGAAATGCCCTTCCCACCCCTGCCTAGTTTACCAATATCCATTTCCTCCTATTTTCCTTACCCCTACTAACTATACTGCCCCACTGAATTCTGTCACTACTCTGTTCTTCCCCTTTCCACTTTCTTTATTCACCACCCCACTACCACTACTACTCAAAAACCCTCATCTTCTTCTCTGTATCCCATTTTCTCATTACTAACCTATAAATACTATCCTTTTACCTCATATAGTTTCCTTAATAGTGTAATAATCTATCCTTCCTCCTCTATACCATCCTTTTGCCTAACCATCTGTACCTATAAAGCAATTTGCAAGTTAACATGTCTGTTCTCAGTATATATATATAGTCTGATTACTCTTGTTTTAATCAATCCTTTTGATGCTGAAACTTAATTGTACTTGCAAACTCTTGTCTTATATTATTAAATTGCTCTGCTAATTGATGCTGCTAACATCTTCACTGTATATCTAATTTTTTATATATATTTGAAGCTTTTTCTCCCCAGGCTTCCGCTAAAAATGGGCTTGTGCCCAGTCGGAATTTTCCCAGTCAATAAATGTCAAACAAATAAATAAATAAATACATACATAAATAAATAAGGCATACATACGTGTCATTACTTCACTTGATAAAACTAAAAAAAAAAAAAGCCCCAAACTTCCTCCTGTGTAGACTCTTGTAAAGTTGCAGTTTGTTTTATGTGCTGCAATAATGAGTAAAAGGACGATGGCAGCAATGCTGATGCAGGAGAAGGAAACAGTTTTAAGAAAATATTGATGGTAGATTTATGTAGTTCACATTTATTTGTATAACTTTGCGAACATGTTTCTGCCATAAGCACTTGCATTGTAACTGATCATTTGAAGGAGCCAGAGTTCTTAGACTTCTGTTTTGTTTTCATGATTTTGTTTAGCTTAGGATGTAAAATAATTGCTAGTTCTGATGCAAAGTGTCAAATCTGTGACAAGAAAAAGAAACAAACTAATAAGAAAAGAATCTTTTTATTAACGGATAACAGACAAAGCATCTCCAGAAAGGAATTCATGAATATTCTCTTGAGACTTTTTAAAGAATAAACATCTAGGATAGCCTAGACATTAAAATTAAACAGCCTTCCAAAGAGATGGCTCACACATCAACCAGTCGTTCCATGCCTCAGGGTTCCTCTCATAGACTATTTGCTTGCAGCTTAGGAACACTCACCTTTTATCAGCTGATTATTTTTATAGTTTACATTAGTTAATATGTGACAATTGTGTTTATTTTTACGTCTGTGTCTTTAACATTCAGGAAATAACTGATGCTCTTATATTTCTATATTCTAAGGCTAGGTCCAGAAGTTTTAATATTATGATGCTTGATGCTTAGTGAAAAAATTAGGCTGCATTTATTTGACCACTTGTTCAAATTTGCAGCACAAATGTATTCCTTAAATGACTGGAGAATAAAGAAGAAAATAAATAAAGCCAGGGGATTGTGAAGCACACCATGCTGAGTATAAAAATCTTGATGTAGATTTTATATAGGCGTTTATAGGCTCAAGTTTATTTATAAATCAATACACTTTTCAAGAGATTACAATCAGTTATGTATGCAAATACATTGTTCCAGGATGTCTCATTTTTGAAATTAAAGTAATGTTGTTTATTAAACTGTTAGGCGTATCATGCATTGTTATCAGTAACAAGACATGAAGAAATATCCATGCCAAACAACAAATCAAAAATCAAATTGACCCATAGTTTCAGTGAGTGTATTTACCAGGACACTAGGCTTTCTCAATAGCCCTTGCATTCAGGGACCAGAGTACTTCATATGTTTACCATATGATGCATTAAAACAGCTACCAATGTAATGGCTGTGGTATCTCTCATTTGTAGTTCTTATGTTATCTTTAACATCTGCATGACCCATCTTCGTCAGGTCTTTCAGCCATTTATCAAGTAATTTAGTAATTACAACATTTGTGGGGGACTGTTATTAACTTGTCCCTCAAAGATTTGTCGTTATAATGTTACTTCTCCATTCAATATCTGTTAGCTGATTCAGAGACTGCTTTGCATGCCATATATTGTACTTAAGATCAGATAGCATCAACTATGAGGCACTCTGTTTATATATATATGTCTATAATCTATCTATCTATCTATCTATCTATCTATCTATCTATCTATCTATCTATCTATCTATCTGTCTGTCTGTCTGTCTATCTATCTATCTATCTATCTATCTATCTATCTATCTATCTATCTATCTATCTATCTATCTATCTATCTATCTATCTGTCTATCCATGTATCTATCTATGTGGATGTGAGTATATAAAAAATTTACTACAAGTGCACTTGTGCTAGTGACTTGTGACACATATGCTCGCTGTTACTTACACTGAACAGCATGTGTCCTAAATCCCACTAGCCCAATCCTACTTAATTAAATAGCCTTCCTACCACATGACCCTACTGAACTACATAGTCCTACCAGAGCCCCAACTCTGATCCTAAAAACCCCACCCAGTTTCCAACCCTACTGTAATACAACGTCCTCATTCTCTAATCTTAAAGTGCCTGATTAGTACCTAAACCTAGAACTTCACTCCCCTTTCTCTAAATCTAAGGTACCTGATCACTCCTTAAACAGAGCATTCCATTCCTTGCCTCTAATCCTAGACTCCCTTCCTGCTTCTTAAACCTAAAACTGCTCCCACTACTTAACTCTAAACTCTCCTCCCACTTCCTTAATCTA
Organism: Protopterus annectens; assembly: GCF_019279795.1. Taxonomy (NCBI): domain Eukaryota; kingdom Metazoa; phylum Chordata; order Ceratodontiformes; family Protopteridae; genus Protopterus; species Protopterus annectens. The sequence goes on along the minus strand of NC_056725.1, from coordinate 483,540,788 downwards.
AAAATTTCCTGCTGCTCATTAACCCTAAGGCCCCACCAATACTCCCTACTCATAAATTGCACTACTGCTTCTTAACTCTAAAGTCCCCTCCTGCTCCTAAGTCTAAAATCTCATTCCAGAGTGCTGCCTGAAATTCTAACTTACACCCCCTCCAACTCCATCCAGTAGCTACCACACTGTGTTTGCTCAAACTCAACTACTATATTCAGGTGAGGTGTGTCAGCTCTAGCCTGTGTGCATGGCTGCCACACTTCACCCAAATATATAGTTGAGTCAGAGAACAAGCAACATCCTATGTGAGTTATAAGATGCCTTGGTCCCCAGCTTTGAGACACTGCTCTTTGAATGCCTGGCACTTGGGTGCTTGCAAGAGACCCATACAAACACACTCACACATACATACCTATCTATCTATAGATAGATGGATAGATAGATAGATAGATAGATAGATAGATAGATAGATAGATAGATAGATAGATAGATATAGATATATAGGTCTATAGCTATGGCTACAGCTATATCTATATCTACATCTATATCTATATCTATATCTATATCTATATCTATATCTATACCTATATCTATAGATATATCTATATCTTTATCTGTTGCTATATCTACACCCATACACCCACACACAGACACATATAACTATAACTGTATATGTACATATAAATATTCATATGTGTGCGCAGGTGTGTGTGTGTGTGTGTGTGTGTGTGTGTGTGTGTGTGTGTGTGTGTGTGTGTGTGTGTGCACATATGCATATCTATAACGATAGATGTATAGGTTTCCATACTGAAATCTCAAAGGAAGACAAGCTCAAAACTTAAAAAAATTGAGCCCAAGTACTCAAACCCTGTAAACTCAAAAATGCACACAAAAGTGCTGTTTTTACAAGGGAGAAGCTCTCCATGCACCCACTATACCACCACTACTTATATATTCCAAATTCAAGATTCCCAGTGTGTCTCATCCCACAAAATTCGGACCATGGCAAAATGAAAACACTGCTCCATTTTTATTTATTTATTTATTTACATTTATTGCCTGGTTGAGCTTACAAGATTCAAGTATTTGGGCTTGATCTATTACGTTTTGAGCTTCTTGTCTTCCAAGATTCTAAAGGTAAACAATAGATAGATAGCTGCATATAAATTAGGTGGCTTCTCAATAAAAGTATATAGGTTCATAGGTAGGTACTAGGCTATCGGTCCTACGGCCCATACAAGCCTAGCCAAAAAATGTACCCTGGCTTTCGCCACCCAAGAAATTTATTTTCCTATGCCCCTGTCGAGCAGAGCCACAGAAGTGATCCCTGGGGTGAATTTCCCATTTCCCATCCAATCATCAAGATTTTTCTTGAAGATTGCTAGTGAGGAGCTCTGTTTGACAAGGATAGGTAGTCTGTTCCAGAGTATGGGAAGTCTCTGGGACAGGAATCTATCCCTCCAGCATGTTCTGTTTATTGTGGTGACAAGGTTTAGGTCCCTAGAGCGTGTAGCTCCAAGGGATTGGGATTTCTTTAAGTGGAGCATGTCCAACAGCTCTGGGTTTGACATAGCTTTGTATGTTAGGCAGAGATCACCCCTGAGTAGGTGATATGTGATGGAGTAAAGCTGTAGTTTTTTGAGATGGTCTGCATAGGGCATCTGTTTGAGGCCAGTAATCCTCTTTGTGAGGTATTTCTGTGGTCTTTCCAGTTGTTGTAGATGTCTTGTGAGGTACATACCAAAAGGGGGGTTGTACTCTATAATGGGTCTAATGAGTGATGAGTAGAGGGGAACAATGACCTCTTTTTTTCTGGATGAGAATCCTTTTGTGATGAGATGAGCCACATAGAAGGATTTGCTGACCACTGTGGCGATGTGATTATCAAAGGAGAGACTACTGTCCACCTGTGTCCCAAGGTCTGTTATCACATTTTCGGCATTAAGTAGACTACCAGCTATGTGGTAGTTCATGGGTACAGAGTTTTTACCAAAGGGGATGACAATACACTTTTTGGCATTGAGCTTCAGGCCATGGCTTTGACACCAGGTATCTGTCTCAGTGAGGCCCTTTTGTAGTTTGTCCACATCGTTAGGAGTTTTGATTATGGCTCCTAGTTTGCAGTCATCTGCAAACTTTGTTAGCCAAAGACCTTCTGTGTTGGCCTGCACTTCAGAGAAGTAGATACAAAACAGGAGAGGACCCAGGACTGAACCCTGTGGTACTCCACTTGTCACTGGTCTGATGTCGGATTTGGAATCCGCTACTTTCACAGTGTGGGTTCTGTCCATGAGCCAGTTGGCAACCCATCTTGTGACATAGGGATTTATACCTAGTTTAGTGAGCTTATCTATAATTCCAGAGAGGGGGATGGTGTCGAAAGCCTTGATGAGATCTAGATAAGCTGTGTGAACCATTTTACCCTCATCTATGGCTTTGGTGACTGCTTCAAAGAAGTCAATCAGGTTTAGGAGACATGATCTGCATTTTACAAATCCAAACTGGGTAGGGTCCAGAGTTTGGAGATTACCAATGTCTTTGTTTATGAGTTCCACAATGATACATTCCATGGCCTTGCAGACCAGGCTCATCAGGCTTATGGGGCAGTAGTTCCAAGGGTCCATCATGGCTCCCCCTTTGTGGAGTAGGATAACTGTCGCGGTGCACCATTCAGTGGGTACAAAGCCTGAGGTGAGCAATGATTGAACATGGTACTTAGGTAGGGTGCCAGTTCATTCTGTAGTTCATGTAGAATGCAGCCTGGGATATTGTCAGGTCCCATGGATGCTGTGTTCTTGGCTTTGGAGAGTGTGTTTTTTACCCATGCAGCCGTGACTATAGGAACTTTGCATTCTTCCGGTATAGAGATAGGCCCTCTAGGGGGTGAGAGGGGGGTAAAGTTAGCACTGAACCTATCTGCTAGGATGTTGGCAATATCAGTTGGTTTTGTTTATTTAGCGCCATTGTGCTGTAACTCAGAGCAGATCTGAGTGTTCCCATTTAGATTCTTGACATAGCTATAGAATGCTTTGTGGTTGTCTTTAGAGTCAGTGGCAATTTTGTTTTCGTAACTAGCTTTGGAGGATTTTATAAGGGATCTCAGCTTCTTACTGAGGTTGACCAGGGAGTTCCTCCAGTGATGGGATTTTACTCTTTTTTGCAACAGTTTCTTTCTTCTTTTGTAGAGTTTGTTTATGGCAGAGGACCACCAGATTGGCTTCCTTTTTTTGGAGGATAACATCTTGGTTCTATTAGGGATAGCATGATCCATACACTCGCGTAAGTGCTTATAAAGTGCATTTGTGTAGGATTCGGCAGTCATACCTCTATTGTCCGTCTGCATGGGTGTCATGAAGTTTACCACTTCTGTCTTAAGAAGTGTGAAGTTGGCTTTGGAGAAGTTTTTTACGATTGTTTCCCTAATTGGGGCTGGGGGTGGGATGTGGATGTCTAGGCTGATTAGCTTGTGGTCGGATCTGACCAACGAGGAATTGACCTCTGGTGTGGAACACCGGTTTCCCATGTTAGTAATGACCAGGTCTAGGATATTGCTGCCCCTGGTGGGGGTGTGAATAAGTTGATCCAAGGCGTTGTAATTAATGAATTCTAGAAAACGTTGAGCAAAAGAGTTGGTACATGAGTAGTTTTCCCAGTTAATGGTGGGGTAGTTGAAATCGCCCATTATTAGGGTGTTGGATTGTACCCTAATACTTTCCAGTGTATCAAGAAATGAGGAGTGTGAATCCTGGGGCATGGTGGGGGGTCTGTAGCAAGCTACAATTTGGATTGCGGTCTTGCCCAGAGTTAGTTGCACTTGGATAATCTCAGATGCATTATGCTGTGCAACTAGCCTGGAGGTGTGGATATCCTTAATGAATATGGACACGCCTTCACCTTTAGTGTTTCCTTTTGGGTTAGGTGGCCAAAAGGTGTGGTATGAATTGAAGCCTGGTAATGCAGGGGTGCTCTCTGCAGCTTTGAACCAGGTCTCTGTCACTGCACAGATGTCAATGTTCTCCATTTTAAGGAGTGCCTCGAGTGAGTGCATTTTGAGGTTTAGACTTCTAGCATTGAGTAGCATTACCCTCATATTTTGCTTGCTTGTACGTGTTACGGTGATTAATTTGTTATTTGAACCTTGCCTAAAAAAGGCACTATAGGGGTGGCAAGAGCCTTAGCCAGTATCCGGAATCCTAAGGGTGACAGGTACAGGCCATCTCTGGCAAAGCATCGTGGACTGTCGATCATGTTGTCCCAGGCAGACAAATACTGGATCCCCTTAGAATGACACCAGAAGCTTAGCCAATTGTTGAAGTCAATAATTTTGTCCTTGTACTGTGGTATCACTCTGGGTGATGGCAGGATGCTACTCAGGGTTAGGGTCATACCTGCCTGGGATACAAGATCGGAGAGCTCCTCCATGTCTCTTTACATGTAGTCCAGGGAGGTACGTCTCAGGTCATTCACACCAACATGGACAATGACAGTGTCATATTTGTACTTATTGTGGAGTGACCTGAGTGCATGCGTTATGTGGTGGATCCTGGCACCTGACAGGCAGCTGACAGTAACTTTATCCTTGTTTAGTCTAGTGAGTGGAACATCAGTGTGCCTGACTATAGAGTCACCTATGACTAGAGTGCTGGGTACGTTGTTATGCCTTATGGGCTGTGGTTGAGTGGCACACTGAGTTTGTGGGCTATGTATCATTTGGGTTGTGTTGGGGGGTGGAGTTTGCTTGAGTTTATGCTTTGGATGTCCCTGATGCTTGGACAGGTTTTTATTGAGAGCCTCTGCAAATGTAGGTGTGTGTTTTGTGTTTCTATGTGTGTGTTTTGGTGGTGTAGGTTTTGAGGGAGTATGTGATGAGTGTGGTGTGGTGCAAGTGTTTACCTTCTCCTCTTGACTGTCTAGTCCAGTCATGGGTGAAGAGAGCTTTGCTTCCAGTTTGGCTATATAAGTGCATCTCTCACAGGTTGTAGTGTCGGGTGGTAGGAGGACAGGGTTGTCTGTGTACATGAGGCAATTGCTGCATTGCCCCAAGATGCCCAGATTCATCAGGTAGACAGGAGAAATCACAGGGAGCTGACCCTTAGACATGCCTGGATAAGTGCTTATTTATTAAGTACTACAAATTGCTTTCCACTAGACAAGTGAGGAAAGTTGAGTGCTGTAGTAATTTGCAGCTTATGTAGTGCTTACAATGAGTTCTGAACAAGTGCTGAGTTCAAAGAAACAGATTTGAGTGCTGAAACTAGAAAACTGGCTAGTTATAAGAAATAAAACTAAGCTAGAAGGCTTCCCTCCAAGACAGAAGGGCTTGGGGGCTCAGAAGCCTACAAACAGTCTAGACCACTTAACAGGAAAGGCAGGAAACAAGCTTACAATTTTTTTTGTTTGTTGTATATATATATATATATGTGTGTATATATATATATATATATATATATATATATATATATATATATATATATATATACTTTTAAATTTCAAAGCTTCAAAATGTCAAATTTCTTATGATTGAGACCATAAGATTGAAGTTCTGAAACTTTGAAATGTAAATAAAAAAAAATAATAATAAAAAAATCTTTTTTTTTATGTTTTTGAAGTGGACATGCCCCTCTACATCACCCACAACCCCTGCTAATTACATATATCAGCTCTGAGATTACACTACAGTGAGGAAAATGGTAATTATACAATGACCCCCCATTAATATTCCAAAATGTGCCCGTTGTAAATCAGACGGAAACTAATGGAAAAAGGTCGGGTCGCCCGGACTTTTTCCATTAGTGTAAGTTTTTTGTGTGTGTTGGACAGCAACGGAGAACAGAAGAGCTCCATTGCTGTTTTCTTGCTATGTTAAACAGGTTTAACATAGCAAGATATCTTAAAAAAAAGTAACGGAGGTCTCCGTTGCTTTTTTAAAGCTGTCTCGCTATGTTAAACTCTCCTGACAGTAGCTAGAAAAGTTATTGCAAAGAACTGAAAATTGAATACATTCAAGGCATTTTTAAATTTAACAGCAATATTATATAAAACTGAAAATGAAAATGATCAGAATAAGCTAACTGCTTTGGGATTAGAATCCCCTACATATCTAGCTATGTAATCTAGAGGACAGAGTATTTATAAATGGCACCGCAGAAGTCTGACTTCTATAGTGTGAGATTGTACTTCATAGAGGATGACATCAGCATTGTGTTGCAGAGAAGATGATGTTGAAAGAAGTGACTGACATTGATGTGGACTCACTGTACAGTGTAAAAGTAATTCCATGCTACTAATTTATCAAGGTCACCAGTAGTTAAGGTCATAGTTACACAACTCTATACACACACAAGTTGACTGCTGTAAGGTTAGAACACACTACCTACCTATTTATACAATATGAAAGACATAGTACTTAATGCAAGTGCCACTGCAGAAGTCTGAGGTTCAAACTGTGACAGTTCAGTGTAGATAATGTTAGCTTTTAGTCTGTATCAGAGAAGATACTGTGATGCTGAAGGTTTTGTGCAAATCCATATTTGTCAATATAGTGGAGCAAGTGCATTGTTAAGATCAATAACACATACCTGCCGCTGACATGTCAACCATGCTGTCATTAATGCATATTGCAGAACTGAGAATGTCATGTACCTATCTGTCTTGTGTACATGAGACACACACAATTGTGAAATATGGGATGGAAAATTAATCATTCATGGATCAACAGGTTATGATGATAGCATGTAAACCTTAATGGATGGTACTGATATTAGCAGTGGTATATGCTCATTCATGGGAAAGGTGGACTGTCAGTACCAAGCAATACTTAATGTTTCAATGCAGGAGAGATAAAAATAAGGATTTATGCATGTCAAGACTGTGTGTGGTTGTATAGCATTTGCAAATGTCAGTGCTGCAGTGCACAGCCAACTGTCCAGACTGAACTGGTCAGTTAACCACACAGTTCACCACATTTCACATGAGTAAATGAAACAGCTTCCATGTAATGAAGGAATATAATCCATTCACAATAATTACTTCTGTTCCAAATGTTTTCCTAAAGTGCAATGCAGGGAAACATATTTGTTTAGATATTGGCAAAGCATTAGAGCATTCATGATTATACTTTGATGTGTTGAACTCGGGTTATGAAGTAATAGTGTTTATTGATGTTCACTGACACTTTGTGCCAAACTTTTCACAAATAAGAATCATAGAGGAATCATTGTGATTCATATTACATGTGCAACAGATGTGTTTTATCTTAACAGGATGTACCAATCAAAAAAGTACTCCTGCGCGAGAGGCAAATGCATGGCTCAAATAAACAAATATGAAACACCATCACTTGGGTGATGTGCTTTACCATTGTAGTAGATTTTTCCAAGGTTTAGACATTTCGTGTTTGCAAACCCTTTGTGGATGTTTCGAACTATATGGGGCATATGTATGCAACATCTTGAGACCATTTCAGTGGGTTTGCCTTTTTGGAATTAAGATCTGACGGTTTATGTCATGCTTATGAAACACAGGTACTGTTTTTTCATTATTCATTTGGTGATTGAATATAAGGAAGAACTTCTTCTTTTTGGAATCCGTATTTCGTTTATTGGGACACCATCTCACATCAGATGAATAAGACTTTGTCAGGCGCTATGCATATCAAGGCTATGATTTATTTTTCACTTGTGCATTATCATATGGTCAAACAATTTTTATAATTTGATTATTGTTCAAGTTCTGAACAGTGTATATATCTTTGGACAAATCAAGGAGCAATTGGCATCAGATTTTTCCATCATATATATGTGTATTTATTTTATTCAGCTCATTACATGAGGTTGATTTTGTTTAATACTTGGTGAATAATTTACTGTTCAAGTCTCTGGTCATCATACTTGTTGTTGTAGATCGAGATTTGTTTTTGCACCCAACATTTGATATTCCATATACAGGTATTCTATTGGTTATATCAGGATAAGCTCAGGTGTATATATCTCACTGTTGTTTCTTCTGGGACATTTGAGACTTACTTTAATACCATTTCATTCATACCTATACTATTTTTTTCAATATAGGTATAGGAATAAGCATATACAGGTCCAACAATAATGGAACAAATGTTTTAATATATTAGGGCATTTTGACTCATTCACCATTTTGGGTCATTATTTGGGCCTCCTTTTTTGGATTAATCTGGTTTTGTTGCTGTATTTTTCCCATGAATAACTTATGCTCTGTAGTATAATCTTTCATTTTGAATGCACACTTCTGAACCATTTGCAATTTTTTCACTCATGGTAATAAAGATTGGTATAAGGTGACTTATGTAGGTAGGGACGCAGCTTGGCAGTGAATGATATGTTGATCTCCTTTTTCCTTGTGCTGCTATTGTTCCTACTATTGTAATATATATATATATATATATATATATATATATATATATATATATAGTTATATATATATATATTTTTTTACTGACGTAGTTGTGGTTGCTCTTATTGTCAGTAATACACCTCTTGATATATTATATTTTATTTATATCTTTCTTATACATTTGAACAAGTACTGAGTTTAATATGGATCTTTCAAGTTTGGTAACAGGATTATCAGCTGACAGGGAAGACCTCAGAGCATTTGGCCTAGGTGCTTCTTCCCAACATTATAGTAGCACAAATGATGCCCCCAGGTCTGAATCTACTTGTGCTTTAGCTTTTGAAGGTTTATTTAAACAACTTCAATCCCTTAGATCGAATAATTGGCATATATAGCCAAAGGGATAACCCCCTGTGGTTTGAGAGTACGTATACAACCTCATGTGGGGGTAGTAGACTCAGGGCTTAGTGATCAGTGGTCTTTAATACAGCAACAGGCCAGTATGTCCTTTGTGGAAACTCTATCTAAATACTATGACCGTGTTATTGATAAAGAGATTGATACAGTGACCAAATTGGTGGATGATGTGAAACCTTTTGAAGATGAACCCTTTTATAATAAATATCTCAACAAAGTAGCCATGGACCTCAATAAGTTGGAACAACAACTCAGAAGTAGAAAAATTTTAAAAATTCACAGAGATCAAGCTGATTACCAGCAGGGCAATCCTTTTTCAAATAGTACAAAGCATGTGAGATTTACACCTTCACTGTCAAAAACTTCTAAAAGAAAGAGACCACGCTCCATTTTGAGGAAATCTGGTCATGATACTGGATCCTACTGAAGACATTTCCTCTTGTACAGATAATGAATTACAGTCAGTATCAAGTTCACCGTCCCCAAAAAGGACACCATTGTCTGCCCCTTTAGGCCCAAGTATCGGCGGGGGGGACGTAAACACAGGAGGTATAGACAATATCCAGAGTTTGTTGAAAATGGTCATACAGAACTAGTTATGGATTATAACAGGAATGTTTTAAACTTATCTGATTTTGTGCTATCTCCAGCCCATTTGACTGTCCTCAATAAAGGTTTAACTTTTATTCCAGGTTTTATGGTGTCTGAGGATATGTTTGCCCAAGAATTTATGTCTTTTTGTAGAACGTTAAATTTGAGACTGTTTTTCGGTAATAATGATAACAACTTCACTGATGACAAGTTTGTATATCACAAATCATCTTTTTCTCCTCCCATGCAACCTTTGGTACATCAGTTCCGGAATAGCGTTCTCAAAGATCTGCATTTTTCTAGGTCAGAGACATATTTCAAATGTAATAATGTAACAACTGTGGAAAAACAAGCTATTCTGGAACTACAAAATAACAAGAATATTGTCATCATTTCTGCAGATAAAGGTGGAGCTGTGGTTGTCTTAAACTGGTGCAATTATGATCAAGAGGCCAAAAGACAGTTGTCTGATGGAAGATATTATTTTGAGATGCACATTAATCCTATTCATCGTTTCAAAAAATTAATTGATGATTTTTTATTTCAGGCCAGAGATGAAGCCATTATCACCAATGATACTATGCATCAACTCATGATTCAAGACCCAGCTAACCAATATATTTACTTTTTGCCGAAAATCCATAAAAATCCCATTCATCCACCAGGTAGACCTATTGTTTCAGGCAAGGGTTACATTGCAGAACCCCTGTCTCTTTATCTGACCAAACACCTGAAGCCCTTGCTTAATCTAGTACGTTCTTGTTTACAGGACACTACAAATTTTTTGCAGATTATTTCAGACAGCCAATTAGAACCTGATTGATTGATGTGCACACTTGATATGTGCGCTCTATACACGAACATTCCACATGAATCTGGTTTGGAGGCCCTTACATACTGGTTGGTAGTGGCCAATTTATATCATTCTGACTTTAACTCTTTTCTGGTACAGCTAGCAAGACATGTTCTCAATAGTAATGTATTTTTCTATCAGGACACTTGTTATCTACAACAAAAGGTACAGCGATGGGTGCTTCTTTTGCTCCAATTTACGCCGATTTGTTTATGGACTTTGTTGAAAAACATCTCATCTATGGTCATGAGAACAACATCTATTTAGAACATATTGACATTTGGAGACATTTTTTAGACGATTGTTGGATGGTATGGAAGGGAGAGATAGATATGCTATATGAATTCATATCTTATTTGAATAATAACTCATGGGGTTTACAATTTACTGTCCATTATGATCTGAACAGCATTGCGTTTTTGGATGTGATCATTAACAGATTACCAGATCATACATTGAGTACTGAAGTATTCAGGAAATACCCCCAATACAACACTATCCTCCATGCGTCTAGTTTCCATCCACCACACATAGCCCGCATCATCCCCAAATCACAATTTATTAGAATAAAGCGCATTTGCTCTGATGATTCTTCTTTTCAGAATCAAAGGAAGGATCTCACAAATAGATTTAAATCTAGGGGTTATGGTATGGGTTATGTGTTGCAGGCAAGTAATCTGGTCAATTCAACCAACAGAGAAGAATTTCTAAGTTATAAAGACCATAACATCTCAACAGCACAACCCATCAGGTTTGTCACAACATATGCCAGGAACACTGGGAACCTAATTCAAAGTGTAAATAAGCATTGGAATATCTTACAATATGATGATGAGCTAGCACACATCATACCAGAAAGATGCCAGTTTTCATATCGGAAAGGCAAAAATCTTAGTTCCTGTTTTAACCATTATAAACATGGGTCCATTTATCAACCATCACAACATATACAAACCACTTTATTGGGGGATCCTTTAGTTGGTTGCCATCCATGTGGACATTGTATCCACTGTGACAAGGTCACTAAATCTAAACAATTTTCTAGCTGTAATAGCTCTGTAGTTTATGATACAATTTTTTTTTGCCAATTGCAGCACTGATTGGTTAATATATCAAGCTACATGCACTTGTAGTTCCTTTTACATTGGTCAGACTTCCCGTCCATTCAGAATTAGAATTTTGGAACACATTAGTAATATTAAAAACAAAAAGGCTACTAATGCACTATACAAACATCACTTGATACATCCCACTGCCAGATTTACATTTATGGTCATTGATATTATTAAGGGCAATAAATCCAATAAAACTGGGTGGCACTCAATTTTAAATAACAAAGAAAAAAAGTGGATTGTGAAACTGGGTGGATTGTTTCCACCTGGTTTGAATGAACAATTCTAGGATGGACCAATAAGCCTCTAGATAGGTGTATTTAATGTCTAAGTAAAGCTGTATTCTGTTTGCACTGAAGAAGGCTGTGATATTTTCCAGCCGAAACCGGTCTGATTTTTTGTTTTAATAAAGTGATTATTCAAACACAGTATGCTGGCTCTTCTTTTGTTGGTGTTTTATCTTAACAGGAGGCATACATATGCTCCACATGCCAATTTTTACCTTCTCATGGCAGCTCAAAAGCTCATTTTAAAAATAAAGTGTCATGCTCCACTTCCTCGTTTACACAATGGTATGCTGTGTTTACTGTTGAGGACAACAGTGAAAAACTTAAATTTGGTTTACCTTCTACAGCACAAACAGGCTTAGTGGCAATGCACAGCCGTGAGCACTCTGGGGAGTACTTTGTGGAGAAAATCCACCTGTAACCATATCTTCCTCTCTGGCACAAGGCTTAAGCTCACCAAGCTAAATTAAAGAGCAGACATGAAGCAGGATTATCCTCCATATCTGGATCATTTTCCAAAGAGAGTCAGACTGTGAGTACTATAATAAAAATGTATCATGACTTTAAGAATACTTAGGAATGACTATTATAAATATGTTGTCTGGGAAAATTGCATGAATAATAGCTACTGAAAGAATCATTTATACCTACTACATATGAGACATGCTTCCAGGGAAATCACAAGTTAATTGTGGATACAACACTCTTCCATTACTCTGTATTCTGATAGCACAGTAGGTTTAAGCATCTTTGTGTGAGGAAAACTGCACTACTGTGGGTGATAGCAAAAAATGAGCAGGCTTTGCCATAAGACATAAACAACCATTCCCCATCAGTCAGCATTGCTGCATGATGCCAAACACCACATAAAGGCTGAGGACAGATTCTGAAGGCTTTCTTATGGGCCATTTCTGGATATGTATGTGTTGCATGTGATTCTATTTTTTGACCACATTAAATGTGTGAAAATGGGTATGACAGAAAAGCAGTGAAATAGTAAAATTGGTGGGAGGCAAGCTGAGGGGAGGACACAGGGGAGAGAATAGAGAAATTTGCAGGATGGTGGTGGGATAGAACCATAGCTATCCACTTATTCACAACATAAATATAGAAGTACAGGCAGAATTTGCTGACTTTGGAATCTCACCCCACCAAGGGTAGGTGACAACAACAAAATGATTTTGTAGACACATAGGTGAAGTGTAGACCTATGTATTGGTCGTTAGATTTGTGTGTGGCCACAATACCCCCTACTGCTAAATACTTCTATCTCAGATCTTTTCCCCCTTAGACACCAATCAATACCTGACATGAGAACTAGTCTCGGCTTACCATATAAGTACTTAATGATACTACGACAAATTAGAGATCTAGTAAGTAAACTCCTAGAGCATCCACTAGTTTCGGACAATGATATCTTAACATGCAAAACACTAATAAATCTCCTGCTCACTGGAAAAAAAATGATCTCAAATGTGTACAAAGCCATTATGATGCTTAGATACCAGAATAAACTAAATGTTTCGAAATTCTGGTCAAAGATCAACCCTGACATTAACCAAAACCAGCTAGCGAAGGCTATAAACCTAAGCATTAAATCGATTCCCTTTAAGAAGATGAAATATACCCAAATGATGATCGTGAACAATGCGTATTTTACCCCCACGATCCTGAACAAAATTTTCCCCAATCTTTCCCCTAAATGTAAATATTGCCCGATCCAATTGGATGATATCCTTCACTCGTTCTGGAGCTGCAAATGTTCCTACAAGCTATGGTGCGCCTTGAGGGTGATTCTTGAAAAAATTGGATATGAAAAATCCACCCTGTCATGGGAATTTACCATTCTTCATATTCCCCCCCCCCTGGAGTATCAGAAAGAAAATGCAAGGTACTGATTCCTATCTTTATGTTAATCAAATACTACATCTCCTTGAATTGGAAAAACAGACACTCCCTAACATGGGAAGGATTTAAACACATAGCTATTAATTACCTCAAGGCACATAAATACCTGTTCCACAATATTAAACACAAACCAGTTATGAAGGAATTTTGGGAAATCTTGTCTGAACATATACTTAAATAAGTACTGTTATCTTACAGATACCAATAGTCCTTATCACGCTGTACTTGAATTATTTAAGAATTGATATGGGCACTGTATGAACTGTACATAGTTGTTGTTCTTGATGTTCTTATCCGTTACATAATTTACATAATGTATTTCTCAAGTAGATGTATTGTATGTATTGGTTTTTGTCCTGTTATGTAAAATTGAAAATTTCCAATAAAAAAGAATTTACAAAAAAAAAAAAAAGATTTGTGTGTGGCCAGTGCCCATTTTTTCTGTTTTTTTTTTTACATTCAAAGAGAAAGGAATGTTGGGGAAGATGCTTAGGATTGCAAGGTACAGGTAGGAAGATTAGATGAGGAAGCAGGCACAGACAAACAGGACAAACAAGACAGACTAGGATGGTGATAGACACAGAAGACTAGGGGACACCATGATTGGGGATAGGGAATGAGAATCTAGTCCTCACCAATAAACACAATCCAATGCCATATTGTAGAAGAACACAGTAGTCAATTAACCATATACTGATATTCCGCCAATAATGTAATAAAGCTTTCCAAAGAACACCCTATATAAATAAATCACTTTGTTACAATCAATTAAGCACTTTCATTCTGTGAACATCATCTTATTGCTTCCTTAAAAAACTTTTTTCCCTAAAGAGACAGTCACAGATACATCCAAACTAATGTATTATGTATACAAAACAATTAAACAATTAAAATATGATTTCACCTTCTTTAAAAATAGTATTTTAAAAATAATTATATATCATACCTAACTAGAACAGTAATAAATGCCACCCCCTAATTAGAACGATATTAGCATCTTGTTCTTATGCCATGCATTCTACACCCAATACTTAAAAACACTATTGTTGTTTTTTTCACTCATTTCAATTGTATTACTTTTTATTGTGTGTGGGAAACTAGTAATGTCTTCGGACATGAGTTAGCATTAGCCCCACTATGATTGTATAGACGATTTGTGGATGACCTTTTCCTTTTATGGGAGGGTGAAGAGGCAGATCTTCTGCTGTTTATTGAATATCTCAGTAGAAGTAGCACCTTTTGAAGTTTTCTGGTAAACATTCAGTGAAGGAAATAGACTTCTTGGACAACAAAATTACTGTGGACAATGATTGTTTTGTGCACACTAATCGGTATCAGAAGAGTTGCCAGAGGGCAACTTATGTCCATAGAACGAGTATGAACACACAGCACATATTTCGTAATGTGTTGAGAGGGCAAGCTATGAGTTGCTCAAGGCTAGCTGATAGAGATGATGATTTTGAACAAGAGCTTAGGCAATTGGAACATAATTTCAAGGGGAAAGGTTATAGTGGAAATTATATCAAGGAGGCATGTAATTATGCTAGAGATACTAGGGTGAATGGAGCAAGGCCTTATTATTCAGCTGGTGGTTATAATAGCACTAAACAGAATAAAAGTTTTGATAATGTAGCATTTATGTTCACATGTACTAGTGATAATAGGGTGTTGAAAGGAATATCGGAAAGAAATTGGAATGTCCTGCAGGTTGATAATGAAATAGCACATTTAGTAGGCGAGAAACCCCGCATGGTATATAGGAATAAGTAAATCACTCAGAGACTATGTTATCCAAGAATTAATAGTGATGCAAGGGTTCACACGCATGGTGGGGGAACAAGATGATGTAATAACTGTAATTTTTGTGCATATATTTCTGAGGATTTGTTATTTGAACACCCTGATACAGCAAGAAGATATACTGTTACAGTCGATGCGGATTGTAACAGTAAACATTTTGTATATCTTGCTTGCTGTATATATTATAAAGCATTTTACATAGGTAAAATGAACAGACATTTGAGAGAACGTATTAGAGACCATATGTATTGTTTGAAGAGAGGACAGAACTATAGTGCTATTGGTAAGCATGTGCTAACATATGGAGCTGACCACCAATTTATGTTCAGTGTATTGGAATTGGTTAAGGAGGATGCTAGGATGGACAATGTCAGTTGTAGAACAGAAGAGAAGGAACTTAAATGGATTGTGAATCTGGGGGCACATTTGGGAAAGTGGTTGAATGAACATATAGTAATTACCCCTAAACTAAAGAATAGGAGATTGTTGAAATAGTTCCCTTGTCCTGTATCAAATATTCATGTTTTTAAAATATTTATATGTGTGTGTGTGTGTGTGTGTGTGTGTGTGTGTGTGTGTGTATGTGTGTGTGTGTGTGTGTGTGTGTATATATATATATATATATATATATATATTTATATTTATATATATATATATATATATATATATATATATATATATATATATTTATATATATATATATATATATATATATATATATATATATATATATATATATATATATATATATATATATATATATATATACATATATTTTTATGTATTATATGTATGTATGTTAAGGTTTTAGCGTGCAACACTTGCATTATTAGATGGTTGGTGCTTTAAATTTTGAAGGCATTTGGTTGTAATGTGTGATTGGTTAGTTTGAACATGATTTTGTGATGTTTGAGTATTTAAGGGTGTGATGGGAGAGCTAATGTGATGGTCTGATGAAGCAAATAGCTGGCTTGTGAAAGGGCTCACCTGTTTTACTGTTTTTTATCTGCTTGTAAATAAACAAAGCCCTTGGCTGAAGAAACTGTGTTGGAGTGTACTTTGCAATATCCAAGTTTGATTTCTGATGGTGCCGCCTTGACATTTTTGGACTTAATTTTACTTTTTATTGTATTTACAATTTTACTATGTAACTTGGAGTTCTTCTCTTGTCTTGTTCACTCAGTTCAACTGTATTTACTTTTTATCTCACTCATTTTCAATTTACTTAATGTTTTACTATGTAACTTGGAGCTTTTCTCCCTGGGCCTCCACTGAAAATGGGCCAGCTTGGCTCAGTCGGACACTCCCGGTAAACAAATGTAAAATAAAAAAAATGACAAAATTAATCTTATATATCCATAAATGAATGTTTATGAGGCTTTAAAATTTAACATCTTAAAACCATAGTATGAATATATAATATGTAAACAACTATATAAGATTTACTCTCAAAATGTGGAACAGCACTTACGTGAAACTGGGATGGTCGAATGTATGTTTCCAGTTTCCGTAATGCCATTCTGAGAATGCTCAAATTCACATTAGCAAATGGTAGTGTACATTTGCTAATATGAAACTGACATTCTGACTGGAGATTGCACTACAGTGGGAATCAGGAAATTTACCCTTTTCCTCACTGTAGTGCGATCTCAGAGATGGAATATATAATTTTCAGGGGGTGGGGGGGGCCGTAGGCCCCCACATGAAGGATGCAGGGGGGTGCAGCCCACTTGCAAAACTGTAAAAACTTGTGCTGTAGATATACAATTTCTATGGCGACTTCAGTAGAACTGCCTGAAGGTCTGACGTCACCTCCTGACATTTGGAATACATTGAAATGCGGATGTCGAACTGATTATTTCTGACATTCTGTAAAAATGACATTGTCAAATTTGAAATGTCAGTTCGAACAAGTGAATAGATTTTGTTGTGTCTTTCAACATTTTGTAAGTAAATTCTATATAGTTATATATGTAGAGGTAATATCTATAAAAATCTCATCCTATTATTATTGTAATAACAATTACAATTTTAAAACTGAAGAAATAGAGATCATGTTCAAAATCTCAATGGCAACACTCAGATCTGCTCTGAGTTACAGCACAGTGTCACTAAATATACAGAACCAACTGATATTGCCAACATCCTGGCAGATAGGTTCAGTGCTAACTTTACCCCCCTCTCACCCCCTAAAGGGCCCATCTCTATACCGGAAGAATGCAAAGTTCCTGTAATCATGGTTGCACAGGTAAAAAACACACTCTCCAAAGCCAAGAACACAGCATCCATGGGACTTGACAACATCCCAGGCTGCATTTTACACAAACTACAGAACGAACTGGCACTCCACCTAAGTACCATGTTCAATCATAGCCTCACCTCAGGCTTTGTGCCTACTGCATGGCGCACGGCAATGGTTACCCCACTCCACAAAGGGGGAGCCACCACGTACCCCAGAACTACTGCCTCATTAGCCTGACGAGCTTGGTCTGCAAGGCCATGGAATGTATCATCATGGGACTTATAAACAAAGACACTGGTAATCTCCAAACTCTGCACCCCACCCAGTTCGGGTTTGTAAAAGGCAGATCATATCTCCTAAATCTGATGGACTTCTTTGAAGAAGTCACCAAAGCCATAGACGAGGGTAAGATGGTTCACACAACCTATCTAGATCTTGCCAATGCTTTTGATACCATCCCCCACTCAGGAATTAAAGATGAACTCACTAAACTAGGTATAAATCCCTATGTCACAAGATGGGTTGCCAACTGGCTCACTGACAGAACCCACACTGTGAAAGTAGCAAACTTCAAATCCAACTTCAGACCAGTGACAAGTGGAGTACCACAGGGTTCAGTCCTGGGTCCACTCCTGTTTGGTATCTACTTCTCTTAAGTACAGGCTAACACAGAAGGTCTTTGGCTAACTAAGTTCACAGATGACTGCAAACTAGGAGCCATAATCGAAACTTCTAACGATGTGAACATTCTACAAAAGGGCGTCACTGAGACAGATGCCTGGTGTAAAAGCCATGGCCTCAAGCTCAATGTCAAATATACAGAACTGAATATACAGAACCAACTGATATCCTGGCAGATAAGTTCAGTGCTAACTTTACCCATCTCTCATCCCCTAAAGGGCCCATCTCTATACCGGAAGAATGCAAAGTTCCTGTAATCACGACTGCACCTGTAAAAAACACACTCTGCAAAGTCAAGAACACAGCATCCATGGGACCTGACAACATCCCAGGCTGCATTCTACATGAACTACAGAACAAACTGACACCCCACCTAAGTACCATGTTCAGTCATAGCCTCACCTCAGGCTTTGTGCCCACTGAATGGTGCACAGCAATGGTTATCCCACTCCACCTCACAACACATCTACAACAACTGTAAAGGCCACAGAAATACCTCACAAAGAGGATTACTGGCCTCAAACAGATGCCCTATGCAGACCATCTCAAAAAACTCCAGCTTTACTCTGTTGCATATTGCCTACTCAGAGGTGATCTCTGCCTAACATACAAAGCAATGTCAAACCCAGAGCTGTTGGACATGCTCCACTTAAAGAAATCTCAATCCCTCCGAGCTGCACACTAGAGGGACCTAAATCTTTTCACCACAATAAACACAAGATGCTGGAGGGATAGATTCCTGTCCCAGAGACTTCCCATACTCTGGAACAAACTACCTATCTATATCAAACAAAGCTCCTCATTAGCACTCTTCAAGAAAAATCTTGATGATTGGATGGGAGATAGGAAATTCACCCCGGGGATCACTTCTGTGGCTCTGCTTGACAGGGGCACAGGAAAATAATTTTCTTGGGTGTCAAAAGCTAGGGTGCCATTTGTCTAGGCTTATATAGACCCTAGGGCCAAAAGCCTAGTACCTACCTATGAACCTATGAACCAAAAAGTGCATTGTCATCCCCTTTGGTAAAATCTCTGTACCCATGAACTACCACATAGGTGGCAGTCTACTTAACACCAAAAGTATGATAAGACACCTTGGGACACAGGTGGACAGTAGTCTCTCCTTTGATAATCACATCATCACAGTAGTCAGGAAATCCTTCTACATGGCACACCTCATCACAAAAGGTTTCTCATCCAGGAAAAAAGAGGTCATTGTTCCCCTCTACTCATCATTCATTAGACCCATTATAGAGTACAACACCCCTTTTGGTATGTACCTCACAAGACATCTACAACAAGTGTAAAGGCTGCAGAAATACCTCACAAAGAAGATTACTGGCCTCAAATAGATGCCCTATACAGACCAACTCAAAACACTCCAGCTTTATTCTGTTGCATATCACTTACTCAGAGGTGATCTCTGCCTAACATACAAAGCTATGTCAAACCCAGAGCTGTTGGACATGCTCCACTTAAAGAAATCCCAATCCATCTGAGCTACATGCTCTAGGGACCTAAACCTTGTCACCACAATAAACAGAACATGCTGGAAGGATAGATTTTTGTCCTAGAGACTTCCCATACTCTGGAACAAACTACCTATTTATATCAAACAAAGCTCCTCATTAGCACTCTTCAAGAAAAATCTTGATGATTGGATGGGAAATAGGAAATTCAGCTTGTGGATCACTTCTGTGGCTCTGCTCAACAGAGGCACAGGAAAATAATTTTCTTGGGTGGCGAAAGCCAGGGTACCTTTTTGGCTAGGCTTATATAGGCCTTGGGGCCAATAGCCTAGTACCTACCTATGAACCTATGAAACCTGGGGAATGAATGGCATTTAACCTAAGTTGCCAAACAAGCTCATTAAATTGTAATTTTAATGATCAATCACCCTCACTAGGTTGGATATTAACATTGTCTAAAATAGCAGATTTAAACTGACAGGAGTCCTCACAAGTAAGAAAATGTTTATAAAGTGCATTGTTATTGTTTTAAACTTTTTATATCATGTAAATGTTCATAACTCCTGTTACAAAATGCACATTCTCTATTCCCTATATAAAAGCTTGGACAATGGATACAAATCTAGTCCTCACCCTCAGAACTGCTATCACTGTCTCCTGTCTTAGTTTCTGACATCAGTGCTCAATGTGGCATTATCTTGGCAATGTGACAAAGCGCCTTTTTGATATGGCCAATTTGGGCATCGAGGCCTCTTTCTATTATACCCTCTGCCAGCCCTATCAGTTCTTGGTGGGTGACAAACTCATCACCTGCACTAATACTACTCCTGGAGGGTACCAGTGCTCTAGCTGTTGGGGCAGTGCTACCTCATGTGGATGGGGCAGGTCAGCAGAGATTGCAAAGGCAGTGCTGCAGGAAAGGACCCTGAAGTGCTGGGTGTTGG
The DNA here is from genome assembly GCF_019279795.1 of Protopterus annectens. NCBI lineage: Eukaryota > Metazoa > Chordata > Ceratodontiformes > Protopteridae > Protopterus > Protopterus annectens. The sequence goes on along the minus strand of NC_056725.1, from coordinate 483,520,126 downwards.
CATTGCAAACTGTGAAGGGATGGTGGGCTGATATGCAGAGGGTGGTCTATCTCTCTGTGCTGCATGCCAGTTTTTGTAAGTAGAAATGTATAACAACAGAAGATTTTTTAATACATACAAAATATCACCCTACCTTTTTCCTTTGAGGTGTTGTACAGTCTATATGCAGGTGACCTAAAATTGGTTAAACTGATTACATGTGTTCCAGATAAGGCATGTTTGCAAAATAACTTGACTAAATTGACCATCTTGGCACAAGAGAATAATCTGTTGATAAATACATCAAAAAGTAAATATATGACATTTGGGAGACATAAATTGAAAGGTGAATATTTAATACAGCACACAGTGATTGAAACTGTAGACTCGTTTAAGGACCTAGGTATATGGATAGATTCAGCTATGAGTTTTTCTAATCATATCAACCAATTAGTTAATGATAGTTATAGAACTATAGGTTGTATAAAAAGATTTATAAAGTCTAGGAAATAAAAAATAATGAAATCATTGTTTGTTAGTTACATTAGACCCAAACTTGAGTATGGAATAACAATATGGAAACCCTATAAGAAAACAAGCATGAGTAAACTGGAAAGAGTATAGTGGATGTATACCAAGGGCATCCATGGATGTGAAAATGTAAGTTATTATGAAATACCAAAATATCTGAACTTATACAGTGTCTCTTACAGATATCTAAGAGGAGATCTTATTCAGGTATATAGGGTATTTAGAGACAACTACCTCTGGGAATGTTTGGGGTTATCAAAAACTTCTAGAGAATCATCAGACATCCTATGTAGAAGATTCTATAGGAATGAGAAGTGTAGTAATTGGTTCTCTGGAGTAGCAGATGCATGGAACAGACTTCAAAATTACATTAAAGCAAGTACTAGTTTAAATATTTTAAGAACAGTCTGGACACTTATTATGGGAACAAGTGTTTTTGGTATATTGGCAAGCTAGAAGGGCACTTATGCCCATGCTTGAATATTTGTATGTATATATATATATATATATATGTATATATTGCATAGAATTATAATAGTTATTATGAATAAACTTAAAAGGAGGTAGCAACATGGTGCCAGAACATATATTAAACACTTTATTAAAAAACAAAAACAAAAAAAACAAAAAAGGGGTCCTGATGGAGAGATGAAAAGTCAGCAAGCAAAGGAGCATAGTAGTGCTGAAATTAAATTCATCCTCAAGTCTTGGTGAGTACTTTCATGAGGTGGACCCTGTTTTTCACAAAATCTCACCAAGGTGACACTGATATATAGACTGTATTTATATAGCATATATCATGGACAGAAGTAAATCAAAAATAAAAAAAGATAGCTGGGTGCATAAGACCCAGGATAAAAAAAGTGCCCAATCCTGGTAGGTGCACTGGTGCCAGGACTGGAAAAAATCACAGTGTAGAATCCTCAAAATGCAGAAATATTCCTACAATGGGGCCAGGCCAGGCTCAGGAGGAGGATGGCCCCCCTGTTGTAGAAGGAAGCAGCAGTCCACAAAAAGGACAAAAATTGATTGGCCAAAAAAGAGCCATAAAGATGATACAGTGGACTATTGAGGATAAGAAAGAAATTATGTATTGTAATTATTATGCAAGAAGCCCAGAATTTCCGGATACAAGATATACAAAATGATTAAGAGAAATTAGAGGAAAGAAAAATACTTTCCCAGGAAAAAGTGTCAGAAACTTCAGATAAAAATTTGCATTCATTAATACAACAGATATTTGAGAAACAGTATATAGATAAAGAAACACTGATCTCTTTGGAAAAAGAAGCCTTTGAGGAAGTGGAAAAATATAAACAACAAAACTTAGAGATATTTGAAAAATGTAAAAAAGAGATATGGACATGAGAAAGAAAGAGGGATTTGATATGGTGCAATAATTATGCAAAGGAGAAAGCTAAGTTAACTAATATAGAGAAGGCAGTCTCAAAAGTATTCGAAGAGAAATACAGGCAAAGGCATCCAGATATGAAAAATTTCACAATAAAAAAACTAATAACACAAAAACATAATGTAGAAAAGACATTTAGTAAATGTTAAAAAAATCGAAGCTGAAGTTATGGAGTGCCTGCAAAGTGAAGGATTTAATGTAGAAGGTCTAAGACAGACTACATCACAGTATGCAGGAGTATGTCCCAAGAATAAGGAAAAGCAAGATCAGGAGACATGTGAAGAAATATGGACAGGGGAAAGGAAAAGAGAATTAATATGGTATAATATTTATGCAAAGGAGAAAGCAAAACGAATACAAAAAGAGCAGCACCAAAGATATCTGAAGAAAAATATAGGCAAAGGAAACTGGATTTGGAAAACTTTACAATACAAAAAATAAGAAGACTAAGAGGAAAAGTAGAGAAAAAGATCAGTAATGGAGAAGTCAAAGAAATAGAAATTGAAGTAATGGAACAGCTGCAAAGAGAAGGATTCAGTGTAGAAAATCAAATGCAGAAAGCACCACAACAAGATAGAGCAATGGATATCCAAATTAAGGGGAAACCAGTGGAACAGGAATTAACTGGTCAGGTGTCATATCAAGATATTTTGGAGCCTTCCACAAGAAACCAGTATAAACATTCATTTGAAGCTAGACAGCAAGGAAAGAAACAGGAAAGTGTGGAAATTCTGATGCAGTCAATGTTGAAGAGTGATAGGCCAGTGAGTTCCCATATGACAGAGCAACAGAAGACACAGGATGAAATTAAAGAGAATATGCCACAGGAAGATGCTATAGAACTTTCTATAGAATGCCCACAGGAAATGGAAAACAAGGGATGTGCCCTCAGTATGGAAGAAAAGGAGTTAAGAGAAGAGTTGCTTGATTTAATGGACAAAGATAGATATATGAAGATCAATGAGAGAAATAGACTGCAAAAGGTTAATAAAACCCCAAAGGTCATAAGCTTGATAAAACAAATGAACACAGTAAATAGGACTGTCAATAGAGACCCATGCGATATAACAGAAGTAAACAGAATATATTACTGTGCTGCTAAATTACAGTGGTGGCTGGTGACTTCAAATCAAAGGGGGCTGCAGAGACAGCGGAATGAGTGGAGTCAATGGGAAGGGGTGTGGCCAACTAGAAAGGGGAGGAGCTATGCTCAAAACCACAAAAACTAACTAAATACACTGCCCTGGGTGCCAAACCATCATTATGAGAGTCCAATCAAAACAAAATGAAGTGTAGAAGAAGAAAAAATATTTCAATGCATTGGCTGCATGACAGCTTACTTAATATCTAGATGGAAACAAAAAGGTTGTGAAGCATGAAAAAATAAATTACTTTTTAAATACATTAATGGAATGCCAGTCAAAATCAAGTATAAGAAAAACAAGCAGCACTCAACTCAAATCACTTATTGCACTGCAGTTTTAATTATAATTTATATTCAGCTTTATTAAAGTACCAAGTAACATGCTGAAAGTAGAAATCTCTGATGCCCCCACTTGTAAAAATGTTTCTTATCCAAAAAAAAGACCTGCTGCCTGACAACTATCTACTTGTTCCATGGGGAAAACATAATCAAAGTAAAAAATGAAAAGTAAACAAGAAATAAGCTCAAGATACATTGCTTAAAAGGATTACTGTACAGGTTATGGACCACGTGATTGGCATTCTGTTTAGTTTACGTGTAAAGCCTGCAAAGATGACTGGAAGTCTCCAAGTGTAATGTGCTTCTTAAAATAATTTAATCCTGTCCTTTATTACAAATACTGTCATATGCATTTCAATACCCAAGGCTTATACATTATCTAGTTAAGTATTCTCTACATGGCAACAACAGAAAGGCTTTCAATGTTGGCAATTTTTTAACAGTATGCTTATTAAAGCTTACTTGCATCTTACAATCTCAGCCAAGCTTACCTGATGGTCATTAAAATATTGCTACTTAAACACAGAGCAACAGGCTGTTTGAGTAATAAGCATAAATCAACAGTATAAAAAATATGACAGAAACCAGACCATTCTGCAAAAATAAAGGACAGATGAAAAGCCACTCTAGTACTTGTGTCTACCTTGGATGGGGGGGATACTCTGCACATTTACACTGCATAACTACTCCTTGCCTTGCTTCGACACATCCAGAGTCACTACATGGGGGAGTGGGGTGCAATAAGTATGTCACAATTTGAAATGTCTCTGGCTGACTGTGATGGCCCTGACACATTTGTCATACCTCTCAACCTCAGAGCAAGAAATCTGGACAAAGCCATACAAAGAAGTGGGATAAAGGCCCAAAATAAGGACAATTTTTAAATATTGCTCTTATAAACTTAGAAAGATAATAGAATAGGTATTGCATTAGTATGAATTTTCTGAATGGTATGAAATCTGAAACTGAAATGTTTGTCATTATTTTCTAACTTCAGTCTTTAATGATTTGTCACTAATTTGCCAAAAAAAACACAATTTTATGACAAATGGACCACAAATGTGATGTAAAAATATAAGATAGCCACACAATACAGCTGGGAACCTGTCAAAGAAGGGACACTTTAATATTAGTACTGCTAATTTGAGCAGCTGACAAAATAAAAGAATCTGCATGCATTTCTGAAATAAAAGTAATCTATAACTCTGATTATTACAGTTATTTTCTTAATTGTAAACCCTCCATGTTTTCTTCCAAAATTGCTATTTTGCGGAGGGATTATTAGGGGGAAAAGCAACATTTTGAGCCACAATCAGGGACAGTTGAGAGGTTTGGCTATGCCTAATTCTATAAAGCAATTTATTTGCATGTACCTCTCAACCTGCTAATGCAATAAATCTGGACAAGGCCAAATATATTGGGGGAACATATAAACAGTACTAAAAATTGCTCATGTATAAACTGAGACAGTTGATAGAACAACAGGTCTTACTTTAGCATGCATTTTTCTGAAGATTATGAAGTCTGAAACTCAGTGTGTCATTATTTAGTGACTTAAGTCCTAAATGATTTGCCAGAAAAACACACATTTTATGAGGAACAAACCAAAAATAGGAAGCAAAAATCTATTCATTCTTTGAAAATCTGGACAGTTGGGAGGTATAGTTCAGCTGGGGCTGTCTTTAAGTTTGCTGCCCTTCCCCCTCACAAAATCATGGTCGAATGGAGCCTCCCCTGCAGCCATTCCAATGATCCATTACTTGGATATTTCACTCCATTTACCATAAACACTAATGTGCATACTGATTTACTTCTATGATGATTTGGACTTCATTTGAAAGTTTTATTTTGTATTTTACAGCACAAACACTAAGACATCTGCTAAACAAACTTAGCATTAAAACTTGTCTGCCCTTGAAACTCACATTCACTGAAACAGCATTGAAACCCACATTCAAAGAAAATATATTTTACCAGTGGCAGATAAAAATTAATTCTGGGCTGTTTTCAAATCATAGTCCCCTTGCATATGAAACATACATGTGCTCTTTGATACACCTTCCTATTATTTTGAACATTTTTCCAGTAAACGATGAAACAAAACGCATGAACCAATAATGACAAAACTGTCCAATTCATAACATCTTTCCAGTAAACAATGAAACAAAATGTGCACCCATAATGACAAAACTGCCCAATTCAGAACATCTTTCCAGTAAACAATGAAACAAAATGTGCACCCATAATGACAAAACTGCCCAATTCAGAACATCTTTCCAGTAAACAATTAAACAAAATGTGCACCAATAATGACAAAACTGCCCAGTTCAGAACATCTTTCCAGTAAACAATGAAACAAAATGTGCACCCATAATGACAAAACTGCCCAGTTCAGAACATTTCCATCATAAGTCTACTCAAACTTCTACAGTCCACCATTATCAGTAAATATGCACAATTCGACAGTCCACCATTATCAGTAAATATGCACAATCTCTGAAGAAGTAAAAAAGTCATCAAAATAATTCCACATTAAATAAATCTGTAACTAATGAAGAGGTTGCTGCTAGCAAACACCTTTATATTTCATGGTTTCATTGAAAAATAAAGTATCTGATGCCCCTGAGGAATAAATTGCCTATATTACATTAAAAATGATAAGCTAGTAATATTGCAATAGGAAATGGATGGCAAACTGATAACAGCCTCATAGTTAGTATCTTAACTTTTGCAGTACGGCAGCATCCACCCCTTGTGGGAGTAGAACCAACAACCTTCTGCATCAAAAGCAAGTACACAACCTGTTGTGCTATTAACAACGCAAGCTGACTTCGCATAAGCAGCACTAAACTTCTCTTCCCCTGCAGCTCTCATCTCCTTGTAAAATCTACTCAATACTCAACTGCATCTCAACTTTGCAGCACAAGAAATCTGGAAAAAGCCAAATTTATTGGGGGGAGGGTCAAAAGGCCAAAAACCAGGGACACATTAAACATTGCTTGTATAATCTTGGAAAGTTGCTAGAATAAAATGCTGTGTTACCACTATACATTTTACTGCCAAGGTCCCAGTGCAAAACAGTCAGAGCAACATACCACTATGCCAAATCAGCTGTTTTGTGAAAGAGAGGAAGACTGAAACTTAAATGGCTATCATTTAATGAATTTAGTTCTCACCATAGCTGTCAACCTCTTAGCACAAAACACCTGGACAAACCCAGTAATGAGGGAATACAGCCCTCAAACATATTCAGTGAATTCAGTTCTTGCCATAGCTGTCAATCTTAGCACAAAAAAACTGGACAAAGCCAATAATGGGGTAATACAGTCCCAAAAATAAGGACCAATTTCAAATATTCATCTTATAAACTTAGAAAATTGCTAGAATGAAAGGTTGTGTTACTATGTATTTTCTGAAGAATATGAAGTTTGAAATTCAAATGCCTTTCATTTTTACTTCTGACAGAACAAAAACAATTTTCAGCAGAGGCCCAGGGAGAAATACTGCAGACACATGTCTTTGTAAAATGGCAGGACACCAGAGCAAATCCACACAAACACAGGGATGAGATGCAGACTCTACACAGAAAGCACCCCAGCCAAGAATCAAACCAGAAAACCTATAGCTGTGAGGTAACAATGCTACCACTGCACCATCAACTACGTAAGGAATTAAACATTCAGAAACCTGAAGTCTGAAATTCAAATGCCTGTCAATTTTATTTAACATTTGTTAATCAGGACAGTCTGACTTGGAACAAAAAAAAACAATTTTCAGCAGAGGCCCAGGAAGAAATAATGCAGACATGTCTTTGTAACATGGGAGGACACAAAAGCAAACCCACACAAACACAGGGTGAAGATGCAGACCCCACACAGAAGGCACCCCAACCAAGAATCAAACCTGAGAACCTGCAGCTATGAGGCAACAATGCTACCACTGCACCATCAAATATCAAGCATTGCAGCATTTAGAAACCACAGATATTATGAGGAACAGATCAGATCAAATATGAGGCAAAAATCTGCAATTTTTTTTTACAAATGGTGGTGGGTAGGGAATTCAGGTCCTTAACACCTGCATACAAGGTACAGGGTTCAAGCCTGAGTATCTCTACCCACCACCATTTGTTCTCTCTAGCCACCAGTATATAGTAACTGGGGCATTTCACACACACACACGCACCCTTTGTTCAGCAGTAGTATAAAAGCCCAAACTCCAGCCAGCGATATAAAGCCTTCACCTACCCGGTTTCATGAAGTAATCCAGCGAACGAAACAAGCCCACAATTCGACCACCTACCTGAAACCTTTGTCCAGCAGTAATACACAAAGCCTGTGCAGTGAAAGTCCTCCGAGAGCAGCTCAGTCCCCCTCATTGGTTCTGACTGTGGCTGAAGCAGTCTGGAGCTCCTCTGTTCTGTTCGGTCGTCACCGCACAGATTCCTGGTATCTCACAGCAAAGATTGCTGGGTACTTCTTTGCCCATATCTGGACTGCTGATAAAGGCAGTCTGAGTTGTCCACGCATGCGCAGAGGATCGGGACTCGTGATTTTGTTTTACAGATTTTTTTTTTGTTTTTTTCTAGGTGGGAGAGCTGCAGTCCGGCAGTCCGATAGGACGAGCTGCCCCAGCTAAATTAATAACTCATAAAGTTCTACCACAGGAATATAGGGTAGCAAGGGAAAACAGGTGGCAAAAGTGAATGCCATCATGGAAATATCGAATAAAGAAAACTATAAAGCAGCTAAGAAATATCATTGTTAGAAGATTATAAAAGGGGGGACAGATCAATGAAAATATTAAGAAAGATAGATGTGATAAAAGCAATGTGTGGTATTAGAACATACCAGGATCTATTATGCACTATTGGAGATAACAAACTAAAAATTACAAAACAGATGGAAAGACGTAGAAGATACGAAGATAAATATAAAAGAAAAACACAAAATAAACAAATTATTGATGACCCAAAAAAGTTTTATAGAGAACTGGGAGATAAAGTAAAAGGAATAGATAGACTGCCAAAAAAAGAGGAAGTAGATACATTTTGGAGAAGTATCTATGAAGATCCTGTGGAACATAACAAAGATGCTAAATGGATAGAAGAAGTAAAAGAGAGAATAAGAAGTTTAAAGGTGCAGGATATGAAATGGGATGAAATAACAACTAGAGAGATTGAAATAAAGTTGGGAAAAGCCTCTAACTGGAAAACCCCAGGCCCAGATGCATTGCCTAACTTTTGGCTTAAAGTATTAACTTCTTTGCACGATGATTTAGCCATGAGTAAGAACTATTTATATATGCAAACCAAACGAAAACAGATATCCAACAGCTGCAGATGAAGTACTTTAATGTAAAAGAAGTTTAATGTAAAAACTCTACATGTTTTCGTCGCTCTAAATAGAGTAACTTCTTCAGAAAGCACTCTACATGTTTTCATCACTCTAAATAGAGTAACTTCTTCAGAAAGCAAACCAACGGCTACACAGTAACCACTTTTTAAAAACTGATACATACAGTCATGTGACAATAGCAACCAATTGTTTAATTCTAAAACTATGTGTGATTCAACAATTAATTAACTAGAAGTGCCAGCTTGAATGTTTAAGTATTTAAATATTAAAACAAGACAAATACATATCAGCAATATTTTGATCACAAACGTACTATCCGGACAGCCCCTATAGTAAACATAATAAAGTTTGCCTATAAAACCAAATATAATCATGCGTAAAGTCCGCAAGTGTAATTGGAACAGGCAACAAAGTACATAAAGGCTGCATTGTCCTGTTTAAGATCCAAATATTTTCTAATACAGTGATAGACTAACAGATAAACAATGTATTAGTGTACTAAACAGTCGGTAATTAACAAAATTCACTGTTCATATGTAAATTCATAATAATAAAAGTTTAGGTAGTAAAAAATATTTTTATATAAATGTGTAATAAATATATTCCCTTACTAAAATATAATTAATTGATTATAATAAATAAATTCACACTAACTCTTAAAAATGAATTCACCTCATGAGATTTTTTAATTTAAGTAAACAAGAAATATTGCAATTATCGTTCAAGCCAGAGAATGAAAATGCATCCAAGGTTAGTTGCCATTCTAGTTCTCGTACTTCAAGGAGTACTGAATGAGGACCATCCCTAAAGTCTTGTACTAACTGGTCAATGGCTTGGAATCCAAAAGTGTGTCCATTATTTAAAGAAGTATGCTTAGCTAGAGCATTTTCATTTCTGTTTTTAGTTATTGCATATGAGCTTCAAGTCAATTTTACCTAAGTAAAATGCCTGACAGTTGTTACAACTTGCTAGATAGATAATACCCTTAGATTCACAATTCAGTTTATGTTAAATATAAAACTTGCCATTGTTTCCTACCTTAAATGAGTTCCCAGTCTTGATGAACTTACACATCCTACATGCCCCACATATGAAGGTACCATTAAGTCTCGAACTAGGTCTAGTATTTTTGTTTTCAAGGAGGCTTTTCAAGTTTATGCCTCTTCTGTAAACTACTTTAGGAAGCTGACCAACTCTATCCATTAATAAACCGTCCTTATGTAAAAAGGACCAGTTTTTATATAGAATTAGTTTTACTTGTTCGCTATCTTTATTAAAGGTAGTAATAAAACACACACTATAAGGTGAAGACTGCCTAGCCTGGCTGTTCATATCTTTTTTCATGTTATTAAACAAAGTGTCATTAATAGTCAAAGACAATTGATTAATGTCAGTTATATTAAGTGTTAAAGAAGCCTCAGCATATGACTCTTGACTGACATTTAATAATGGTAAAAGTGGTGTAATAACTCCTCTGTGTCGTTTACTGCTGATTTCATCAAATAAATCATCTATTAAGGAAATAGGATAACCCCTGTTATAAAACATGTCCTCCAAATGTTCACATTCAGTTGTAAAATCACATTCCATTGAACACATTCTTGCTGCCCTAATAAATTGACCTTAAACTATAGAACGTTTTTGCATATATGAATGGGCACTGGTGTAATGCAAGAAGGAGTTACAGTAAGAAGGTTTTCTATAAATCTTAGAAAAATATCTCCTATTTGTTGCATCTTTCATTAAATTGATATCCAAATAGTCAATACTAACAGGGTCAAATTTATGCGTAAACTTAAAAAATGTTGTAGTGGAGTTGAAGTAATCTACAAGTTGTAGTGCTTTGTTCTCATTAGCTCTAAAAACGACAAAAATGCCATCTAAGAATCTAGTGTAATACACTAAAGAGGCTTTAATTTCAGGTTTATCAAAAATGAATAACTTTTCCCAATATGCCATGAAAAGATTTGCTAGGCTGGCCCCACAATGGGAGCCCATGGCTACCCCGTGTTTTTGTAAAAAGATCTTACATTAAAAATGAAAAAAATTGTTGGTAAGAATGATGTCTATAAGTTCTGTTACTAAATCGATGTCTCCTTGAGGTGCGTTTTTGTTTTTAAGTGATAGCACAATCCACTCTACTGCTTCTAAATGGGGGATAGAGGTATATAAATCAACATCAATGGTTAAGAAATTGTCATCTTGGTTAACTTCTAAATCATTTAAGTTCTGCAAAAAAGACCATGAGTCTTTGCATACCTGTGGTTCTAGTTTAAGGTATTTTTGTAGTATTAAATCATCTAACTTCGCACAAGGGTATGTCAAAGAACCTCTGCCATCAATGAGTGGCCTCATAGGGGGGTTATACCTATCCTTATGAATTTTAGGTATACCAAACATGATTGGCATTTTAGGGTAAGGGATGTTCATATAATTAAATGTATCCAAATCAATTTTAGCTTCTATAAACAAATCCCTAAAATAACTCATAATCCTAGACTGTGCGATATTCATTTCATTCACTGATGACATAGTGTAAGCATCATTATTTAACACTGCATCCATTTTGTCATTATAATCAGTGACATCAAAAATTACTAAGCCATCTCCTTTGTCTGGTTTAACAATTCGCACTTGGGAAGACCTAAGCAATTTTAATGCTTGCATTTGCTTGAAACTTGTGTTATTTTGCCTATAGGTACTATTGTGTGCTCGTGCATATGGTATATGTCTAATATCTAATTCGCACACATTCTCAAATAAACTTAATAATGGATATAAAGGAGGGTTGAACGTACTTGTTGGTTTAAGCATACTATTAGAAAAATCTATGTTACCTAAAAGGATGGATAAATTATTTTTCCTTACAAAACATTTTAGGCCAATCAAAGTTTTAGCAATGTTAATGCTCTTACTCGAGACAAAGGTATTACCCTTTGCCAATAAATCATTCAAGGAAGGCTCAACAATAGTTGAAGAGAAGTTATAAATGTTGAAGTCCCCCTTTGAATTAGTAAGAATGACAAGTTTATTAGTATCGGGTGGATCCACTACTGCTATCTCTTCCGACGGCTGTTCCACCCTTTGTTCCTCTGATTCTGGGGTCGGCATGGTCCTGACGTGGACCTGGAGTTTGAGTCCATCTGAAAATTTGTGACAGACCAGTTGTTATTATTTACTTGGCCATTAAACTGAATGTTGTTAGATCGAAGTCTTTCACTACGTCTGACCGTGTCTGCTGTATTATTGTTATTGGCATCATTGTCAGTAATTAGTGGAGAATGGTCAAGGTTGTTAGATGTATTAATATCACTTGTAGGCTCCACTAGGTTGTTAACCTGCCAGATCTGAGCCATCTGTGGTTTAGGATATGCCGCTCCGTTGCTGTAAGCCAAACGGTCACTGTTCATCTTTTTGATTTTGTTATTTTTAAGTCTGTCAAGCAGTTGTTCAGTACTAGTGAAAACTATACTATGATCAAATCTATATCTGTCAAAATCAAAGTCTGCTTTAATTTCTTTATCCAAGTCATCGATCTCCTTCAAAATACTGTCAATTTGTAATGAATAATGCTTGACCATCAATTCCATTAATTGAAACCTTGTTGGTCAAATAATGTTATTAACTCCATATAAAACAGGGAATCTGGTATCAACCCAGTCGAAAGTTGGTGGTAATGAAGCCCCTTTGGCACCAATTTTTAAGTTAAACATTGTTTGAAGTACACTACTTCCAATTGAAGTTTTTTTAATTTAAGAAATTTTGCATCAAACAGTTTTAGTTTCTCAGCAATTAAATGCATACTCACTTGTGAAGAGGTTGTATTTAGAGCCGATCGTTCCTGGTTATAAGTGAAACCAGAAGAAAGTTTCACTGTATCGCTCACCCAATCTAGAAATGATGGAATGCCAATAAGCTCTGTGGTACCTAAATTACCAACTCCTGATGTTGCTGAAGAACTGGCATTCAATCGAGGTGGTTGACCCGGTGGTATCGGAGCCCCACTAGACTGTGTTCCATGTTCATGAGTTAGTGTAGATCCTAATGGATTTTGAATACGTAAAGTCTGGTAGTTCAAGCCATTTGAACAGTTATTTATAGCTTGTACTTCACTCTGTCATTTGTCGACTGAATCAAGTTGAAAAACAATATTGTCAATATGCTGAGTAAGCGTATTTAGCAAAGAAGGTATATCCAAAGGTTCCGGATGTTGTGTCCCCCCAAAAAGGTTCAGACTAGCTGGGCTATTGGAAGATCCAGTTGCCATATTAAAACAAATGATAGAAACAGGCAAGGCAGGAAAAAACACTAAAGTAACAAACCAAAGGAAAACAGGATATCCAACAGCTGCAGACAAAGTACTTTGTTTACTATAGGGGCTGTCCGGATAGTACGCTTGTGATCAAAATATTGCTGATATGTATTTGTCTTGTTTTAATATTTAAATACTTAAACATTCAAGCTGACACTTCTAATTAATTGTTGAATCATGCATAGTTTTAGAATTGAACGATTGGTTGCTATTGTCACATGACCGTATGTATCAGTTTTTAAAAAGTGGTTACTGTGTAGCCATTGGTTTGCTTTCTGAAGAAGTTCCTCTATTTAGGGTGACGAAAACGTGTAGAGTTTTTTTACATTAAACTTCTTTTACGTTAAAGTACTTTGTCTGCAGCTGTTGGATATCCTGTTTTCGTTTGGTTTGTTACTTCAGGGTTTTTGCCTGCCTTGCCTGTTTGTATTATTTATATATGCACCCCGAACACACACTGCACTGGTTAATAACAGGAAAAACAATGCTCTTACTTAAGAGTGAACCTGCAAGCTACCCTAAAAATTATAGACCAATAACTTGTCTTCTGACAACATACAAACTATACATGGGAATTGACGCTGACAGAGTTTATAGTCATTTAGAAGAAAACTCAATTATGGCAGTAGAACAAAAGGGCAATAAAAGAAAGTCATATGGAACAAAGGACCATTTGTTGTTAAACAAAGTTATAGTGGAGAATTGTAAGAAGGGGAAGGCCCTAAGTATGGTATGGATTGACTACAAAAAAGCATTTGATAATCCCACATTCATGGATAAAAGTGTGCTTAAAAATGTATAAGATACACCCTACACTGATTGATTACATTACAGTAACCATGAAACAGTGGCAGACCACTTTGCAATTAAGCCATGATAAAGGACATATTATTATCCCAGGGATAAAAATTCAAAGGGGGATATTCCAGGGCAACTTTCTCTCACCCTTGTTATTCTGCCTTGCCATTAACCCAATAAACAGCCTAGGGCTTCTAGAAAACAACAAAGTCTAATGACTTCTCATCTTCTCTTTGTTGATGATTTAAAATTGTATAGCTTATCAGATGAGGAACAGAAAGCACAGCTGCAGGTTGTCAAAACTTTTTCAGATGATATCAGAATGTCATTTGGTCTTGATAAATGTGCAAAAGCAACCTTTAAAAATGGAAAATTGCAGCACAAGGAAAACACCAGTTTGGGACAAGAATGTGATATAGAAGAATTTGAGCAAGAGGGGGTTCATAAATACTTGGGAATTGATGAAGGATCAGCAATAAAACATGAACAAATGCAAATAAGGCTTAGTAAGGAGTACTTTAGAAGACTTAAATTAATCCTGAAAACAGCATTGACACATAGGAACAAGATCCAAGCTATAAATCAATTTGCTCTTCCTGTCCTAACTTATAGTTTTGGAGTGATTGACTGGCCCCAAAAAGTGTTGGATAGATTGGATATAAAAACAAGAAGGATGGTTCATGCTCACCAAATGATTTATAAAAATCAGTGTATACCAAGATTATATATCCCCCGTTCTGAAGGAGGGATGGGCCTCCTTGAAATTGATTGCATGTATAGATCTGCAATCGTGGGACTCTCACACATATCTACTGACCTCACAAGATCCAAATGTGGTGAAAGTTTGAAACATGAGGAGAATAAATCTAAGATGACATATCAGCTTAATTTAGCAGAAGCATATTGACGTCAAGCAGGAATGGAAATCAAACCAGAAGTAGATAAAAAACAGGCAGCAAATGAATGCGCTACAAAAGAAAAGAAAGAACATAAGGTGAAGGATCAGATGAGAAGGAAAGAAATGTGGAAAAAAACATAAATATAGTTGCAAGTATAAAAAACTTCTGAAAGTGCCTCATGTTGATCAAGAACAAATGCAGGAATGGTTAAGGAGAGGTGAATTCACATCAAGAAATGAAAGGTTAATATTGGCAGCCCAAAATAGTGGGCTGCATACATGCTGGTTTACTAAGTCCATTGAACATGTGGGACTGCTGCATTCCTCCATTCCTCTGGGATAAAGCCCGTCCAGAGGCTGTGGTTAAAGAGGGTTTCTAGTGACCATAATATACTCTGTTGTAAGCTATTTAAGAAGTATCCTGGAATGTTGTCAAGACCCATGAAGGCTGCATTTCTGGCTTTAGCAAATGAAGAAAGGACCTGCATCCTCATAATGACTGGTAGGGGGATGTTTGCAATTGTATCTCCGAGTATGGTAGGATGGGGTGGGGGGGGGGGTCTGGACTGAACTTATCGGCCAGCAGGTTTGCTATAGTTTCAGGCTGGGTGTAAGTTTTGCCATTCATGATCAACTTGGCATATTACTGAGCATTTCCACATGGTCACAAACATTATTAAAAAGCCTTATGGTTATGTTTCACCTGGGAGGCTATCTTTGCCTCATAGTTTGCTTTGGCAGACTTGATGAGCTCTCTAATTCGGTTGTTTAGACTGAGTGTTTTTTTGCACTGTTTTATCTATTCCTTCTTGGCTTTGACAGGATTTTTTTTTCCTTTTATTGAATAGCATATTTATCCTAAGGACTAAAAACACACACAGTGTGTGACTGCGCAGCTGAACCAAAAAAATTAATAAACAAGTAAAAAGGCTCACATAGTGCCAGACAAAAGCCTTCAAAGGAAACAATGTCCAAAGAGAGCCAGATGTATAAATCACACTCAAGGAATCAGATGTAAAAAATATTAAATGTTTAATCATGGACCCAAATAATTGTCCAGACAAAAAATACAATAGTACTATAAAACATAACAGTTAAGCACTTTCATCCCTACAATACAGGACTTCTTCAAAACTGCTAGTGAAATACATCCAAGTGTTTAAATATCAAATCAAAACCACATGTGAATCCAATTAATTTTACACTACATAAAAGAGAAAAACTTTTTAAAGTGACGTAACCAAGCATAGTAAAAACAATCATTATAACCAAACTTTAATAATCAAAAATTTAAAGTAATTTAAAATATAAATATCTATGTACTCTATTTTTATTGGTGAGTAAAATAATCAAATGTACTTAAAAGACTGAAAGTTAAAAAACTAAGTAAAAACAACTGAGTAAAAAAAATTAATATGCGTTATAAGGTGACAGCTCTAAAGTTTGAGTACAGGAGTAATGGAAACCTGCTCATTCAAATCTGGCATTAAGTCTTAGTTGCCAGATTAGTTCTCTAAATTCTAGCTTGGATTCCCTGGGTGTTATTCAGCACTCGTTCTAAAATGGCAAAAAGTTATTCAGAAAAAGTGGGGCAATTCAAAGTATGTTTAAATAATAAATTAGTGGTACTACCTTTAGAAATGGCATAATTATGTTCAGAAATTCTATTCCTAAATTGTCTTTCAGTTTTGCTCACATAAATACTTAGACATCCATAACATAATGCAATATAGACCACTGCTTTGGAAGCACAGTTACCTTCACCTTCATAAATTTTACAAGGGAGGAAACCCAATGTGATGTGCTCTGTATTCAAACTTAGAGCTGACAACTTATAACTCATTAATTTTCTTACATGAGCTTTTTTACTTATTTATCCTAAGGGTCCATTAGGGTGGTTCATTTTTGCCAGTAATCATAGGTTTCACTCAGAAAGGTACTGCCTCCTCTATGCAGCTACGAATGTGGTTGTACAGTGCTTTTGTGCACAGCTCAGAGTAGGCCTCAGTGCCATCCTTGTTCGGGGGTTTTGGAAGTTTAATAAGCTGTCACTTAGTTTGTGGTAATTGACCTTATCAAAGTTCTTAATAGGTTTGGAGTTTGTTGGGGTTCTAGGTTAGATTTAATACTAAAGGAGACAATTTTGTCGTCAGATATCACCGGGGAGGAGTTAATGCATGGGAAGGAGCAGCATGCCTCCATATCTGTCACTACCATATCGAGGATAGTTGTACTTCTAGTTGGGGAGCTAACTAGTTGCTCTTTTTTTAATTTCTCCAAATCTTTTGAGTTTCTAATATCATGGCAGGAATGGGCCCCATTCTTAAGTCAAAGTATGATTAAAGTTCATGAAATTAGTATTGTTTCAATCTTTAGTGTCAGCCAGAAGTGCTCTTCGCAGCACCTGCAATGTGCCCAGTAATGACTCCTTTTGCAATTTGTATGAGGTTACATAGGTTCATAGGTTCATAGGTTTATACTAGGCTATCTGCCCGAGGGCATTTACAAGCCTAGCCATCAGTTTGTTTGTGGCCACCCCCCCCCTTTGGGGAACTATATCTGAATGTCAGGCTAATAGATTCTTTTTTATAAGGCCCATTGCTCCTACTACTATTAGAACTGTTTGAGTATCTTTCTTCAGTATTGTTCTTATTTCTGCCTGCAAATCCTGATATTTTATGAATTTGTGTCTTCTATAAACAAGACACTGTAGTCAATGGGTGTGGTGATTTCAGTGATCAATACTTTTGTCTTCTTTTCATGGACCAATATATCTAGTTTTCTAGCATCTGTCTTTTGAACTGTCGGTAATGGGTGATCCCATGTGATGTAAACTTCATCATTTTCTATGATGCTTTGTGGCTCATGTTTCCAGTGTATTTCAGCCACTTCAATACCATAATGTTTGCACAATCCCCAGTACAATAGTCTTGCCACATTACTATGCCTCTCAGTATACAGTCCTTCTACCATTCGTATGTCGCAACCAGCAACGAGATGTGTGACTGTTTCCAATTTGGTTTTACAAAACCTACATTTGTCTGTTTCTCCCACATGTTCAATGGACTTTGTAAACCAGTGTGTACACATCCCACTATCTTGGGCTGCCAACATTAACCTTTCATCGCTTGGTTTGAATTTGCCTCTTCTTAACCATTCCTGCTTTTGTTCCTGATCAACATGAGGTTCTTCCAGAAGTTTTTTTATACTTGCAACTATATTTATGCATTTTCCACATTTTTTGCCTTCTCATATGGTCCTTCACCTTATATTCTTTTTTTCTTTTTTGCACATTCAGTTGCTGCCTGATTTTTATCTACTTCTGGTTTGATTTCCATTCCTGCTTGATGCCGATATGCTTCTGCGAGATTAAGCAAAGAAGTCACCTTAGATTTATTCTCCTCATGTTTGAAAACTTTCACTATGTTTGGGTCTTGTGAGGTCAGCAGATATGTGTGGTGTCCCACGATTGAAGATCTATACATGCAATTCATTTCAAGCATGCCCATCCCTCCTTCAGAACAGGGAATATGTAATCTTGGTATACACTGATTTTTATAAATCATTGGGTGAGCATGAAGTGTCCTTCGTGTTTTCCTATCTAATCTATCCAACACATTTTGGATCCTTTTTGTATCATGCTTCTGACACTCTTTAAATTGTACTGTATAATATTGTTTTATTTTTTCTTCTGGGGCTTTTCACCCTAGGCCTCTGCTGAAAAAGGGCTATTTTCAGCTCATTCGGACTTCTCCCGGTCAACAAATGTAAAATAAAATAAATAAATAAATGTTGGGGCTGGTCAAGTCACTCCAAAACTGTAAGTTAGGACAGGAATAACAAATTGATTTATAGCTTGGATTTTGTTCATAGATGTCAATGCTGTTTTCAGGATTAATTTATGTCTTCTAAAATATTCCTTACTAAGTTTTATTTGCATATATTCACATTTTATTGTTGATCCTTCATCAATTCCCAAATATTTATACACTCCCTCTTGCTCGAGTTCTTTTATATCACATTCTTGTTCCAAACTGATGTTTTCCTGGTGGTGCGGTTCTCCTGCTTTAAAGGGTACATTTTTATCAAGACCAAATGACATTCTAATATCATCTGAAAAAGTTTTGACAACTTGCAGTTGTTCTTTCAGTTTCTCGTCTGATGAGCTATACAGTTTTAAATCATCAACAAAGAGAAGATGAGCAGTCTTTACGCTTTGTTGTTTTCTAGGAGCCAAATTATAGCCATAGCCTAAGCTGTTTAATAGACACGTTAATGGGTTAAGGGCAAGAAAAAATAGCAGTGGTGACAGAGATTCACCCTGGAATATCCTCCTTTGAATTCTTATCCCTGGGGTAATAATTTGTCCTTTATCATGGCATAATTGCAAAATGGTCTGTCACTGTTTCATAGTCATTGTACTGTAGTCCATTGGTGTAGGGTGTATCTTCTACATTTTTAAACACTCTTTTATCCATGAATGTGGGATACTATCAAATTATTTTTTTGTAGTCAGTCCATGACATACTTAGGTCCTTCCCCTTTTAACAGCTCTCTACTATGTGTTTAACAACAAATGGTCCTTTGTTCCATATGACTTTCTTTTATTGCCCTTTTGTTCTACTGCCATAATTGAGTTTTCTTCTAAATAACTATAAACTCTGTCGGCATCAATTCCTGTGTATTGTTTGTACGTCATGGAAGGCAAATTATTGGTCTATAATTTTTATGGTAGCTTGCAGGTTCACTCTTAAGAAGGAGCATTGTTTTTCCTGTTGTTAGCCAGGTTGGTGTCTGTTCAAGGTGTGCATATAAATAGTTCTTACTCATGGCTAAATCTTCATGCAAAGATGTAACACTTTTAGCCAAAACTTAGGTAGTGCATCTGGGCCTGGGGGGTTCCAATTAGAAGCTTTTTTTCACTTTATTTCAATCTCTCTGGATGTTACTTCATCCTATTTTATATCCTGCACCTTTAAACTTCTTATTCTTTCTTTTACTTCTTCTATTCATTTAGCATCGTTGTTATGTTCCACAGGACCTTCATAGATACTTCTCCAAAATGTATCTATTTCTTCTTTGTTTTTTGATGGTCTTCCAATTCCTTTAACCTTGTTTCCCAATTCTCTATAAAACATTTTTGGGCCATCAATAAACTGCTTATTTTGTACTTTTCCTTTATATTTTTCTATGTATCTTCTATATTTTTCTGCCTGTGCTGAGATTTTTAGTTTGTTATTTGTGATAGTGCATGATAGATCCTGGTCTGCTCTAATACTGGACATTGCTTTTATCACATCTATCTTTCTTAGTATTTTATTGATCAGTTCCCTCTTCTATATTCCTTATTGTCTTAATTGCATTATAGTTTTCTCTGTTCGATACTTCCATGATGGTATTTGATTTCTCCCCTTCCTTGCCCTCACTACCCTGCGTTCTTGGGGTAGAATTTTATCAGTTATTAATTTAGCTCCACAGTAATATATCCTGTTTACTTCTGTTATATCACATGGATCTATATGGACAGTTCTAATTACTCTGTTCTTTTCTTTTATCAGACTTCTGACTTTTTGAGTTTTATTGACCTTCTGCAGTCTGCTTCTTTCATTGATCTTAATATGTCTATCTATGTCTATTAAATCAAGCAACTCTTCTCTTAACTCGTTTTCTTCTAAACTGAGGGCAAATATTTTTTTTTCCATTTCCTGTGGGCATTCTATAGAACATTCTATAGCATCTTCCTGTGGCATATTCTCTTCAATTTCATCCTTCGACATCCATTGCTCTGTCATATGGGAACTCACTGGCCTATCACTCCTCAACTTTGACTGCATCAGAGTTTCCACAGATTCCTGTTCCCTCACTTGCTGTCTAGCTTCAACTGAACATTTATACTGGTTTCTTGTGGAAGGCTCCAAAATATCTTCATATGGCACCTGACCAATTGCTTCCCATTCCACTGGTTTCCTAATTTGGATATCCATTGCTCTATCCTGTTGTGGTGCTTTCTGAATTAGATTTCCTACACTGAATCCCTCACTTTGCAGCTACTCCATAACCTCAGTTTCTATTTCTTTAACTTCTTCATTACTAATCTCCTCTTCTACTTTTTCTTTTTGTATTCTTATTTTTTGTATGTAAAGTTTGCCATGTCCGGATTTCTTTGCCTGTATTTCTCTTCAAATATCTTTGGTGATGCTTTTTTTGTATTGGTTAGTTTTGCTTTCTCCTTTGCATAAATATTGCACCATATTAAGTCTCTTCTTTCCCATGTCCATATTTCTTCTTCAGATGTCTCAGGATCTTCCTGCATCTTGTTACTTTGGGGGCTCACTCCATCCTACTCTGATGTAACCCATGTTAGACCTTCTACACCAAATCCTTCACTTCGCAGGCAGTCCATAACTTCAACTTCTATTTTTTTTAACTTCTGCATTACTAATCTTCTTTTCTACATTCCCTGTCTGTGATATTATTTTTTTATTGTGAAATCTTCCATATCTGGATGCCTTTGCCTGTATTTCTCATCAAATATCATTGGGGCTGCCTTCTTTATATTGATTAATTTGGCTTTTTCCTTTGCATAAATATTGCACCATATCAAATCTCTCTTTCTTTCCCAAGTCCATATTTCTTTTTTATGCTTTTCAAAAATCTCTAGGTTTTGTAGTTTATATTTTTGCACTTCCGCAGGTGCTTCTTTATACAAGCAGATCAAAGTTTCTCAATCCATATACTGTTTTTCACAAATAAGTTGTATTAATGAATAAACATTTTTATTTGAAGCTTCTGACAGTTTTTCTTGTGGATGTATTTTTCTTTCCTATAATTTCTCTCATAATCATTTTCTATGTCTTGTGTCTGGAAATTCTGTCTTTTTGCATAATAGTAACAATACATAATTTCTTTCTTATCCTCAATAGTCCACTTTATCATCTTTATGGCTCTTCTTAGGCCTATCAGTTTTTGTGATTTTTGTGGACAATTACTCCCTTCTATAACAGAGGGCCCATCCTCCCCCTGGGCCTGGTCTAAGCCCGCTGTAGGAATGTTTCCTTATTATGAGGATTTTACACTGTTTCCAGTCCTGCTACCAGGACTGGACACTTTTTATCCTGGGTCTTTTGTACCCAGCTATCTTTTTTAATTTTTAATCTACTTCTATCCAGGATATATGCTATATAAATACAGTCTATATATCAGTGTCGTCTTTGTGACATTTTGTCAAAACAGGGTCTGCCTCATGAAGGGACAGAAAGTCTTTGCCAGTATTCAGAAGCCAAGTGCTGACAAGTACAAACCAAGTAAAAACTGGTGTCAAATTACAATCTTGAGTTTAATAGCTACTGCACAAACATACACAACTATGCCAACTGCACTTGTGTGATGTAAAGCACAAAAAGGCATTTGCAAACAAACAGGAAGGTATTTTATCAAACAGCAATGAAGATGTTAAACACAGCAGTGAGATTTGCCATGTCTGATGCTCAATCCAGTCACTCCTTTTCAGATGCTGAACACTGGCAGGCACAATGGCTTTGATTAGTATCCTTGCTATTTTTTTTTTTTTATTTTGTGGAGGTTTGATGGTATGAGCTGGCACGTTACCTTCTGGAATTATACACTGTAAATAGGTAATTGACCGATGTGGGAATCAAACGAAATAATGCATACATTTCAATCAAGGTGAATATTTGTCAGTGATATAGGAGAACTCCCTTTCAAAAATTTTCATTACATATAAACTGCATTCAGTATGAAAAGAGAGATACATCAGATAGGCCTGTATGTGTGTGACTTTAGGAGGATGGTTTTGTGAAATGCATTCCCTGAAAGAGTCATTATTACTGTTTGTGAATGTATGTCAGATGGATGGACTTTCATGAGTTGATTAATACATGTTAGTTTATGATGCATACATACTTTGCAACACATATTGTCCTAAAACACAGTTGGGCTATATGAGGAGAGAAGATGATTTTCATGTAAGTATTTGACTCATCATAGAGATGCAAGTGCATTTTTAATATGTTATCATAATTATCCTGCTTAAACAATTACACACTGCCAGCTGTGCTTTATAACTAAATCATTAATGAGATATGCCATTTACAAAAATGTATCTATCAAAGCATTAATGAGACATTTATTGAAATAAACATAATTATGATAGCCATTTGTATGTAGTGTTACCTTGCTAATTATAATGTTAGAAATTGCATTCTGACACCCTTTGTAAAAATAACAATTATCTGGATTGGAACCCTGTATCACTTGTGTTCTATCTTTAAAGTCAGTCAACTTACACCTTGTACAACAGAGACAGCTACAAAAGCACTGGCTGTTCTACACTCACTTCTATACAGAATGCTGATGTCCACCCATTGCCGCTAAGCCTGTCTTTGCTACAAAAAGCTGCCCAAATTAAATGTTTTTCCTTAAGCAGTTAAGCTTGATCATGCTCTGCATAGCACTAAGTGCATTAGGCAGGAAACAAAGAAAATATGAAGTTCCAATGAAAGTTATTCACAAATCTGGAGCAATAATGTATGCATTTTCCTCACACAGTATGTATTTGACCCCAAAGCATGTCTGTTAAGGTGACAAATTCAATGCATTTACAGCTTCTGCCACAGAAAGAGGTATACATCAAGTGCACATCACTCACTCATTAGTAACACTGCGCAGTGGTGACACAACAGTTTCCATTAATGGAAATCACAAAAATGACATTGTTTATTGTCTGCACTCTGCTAAGCAGTGCTTAAACTATGCAGGCAAGAAAAACATATATAACAACTTATATTCCGCACACCTTGGGTGACTCATTCACTGTTTTGAAAATATGCCACTCAAGAGTGCACTCTGCCAAAATGCACATAAATGAGGAACACAAAAAGTATAAAAATTAATTGACAATTGTCAGTAGTAACAAATATAGTGGGATAATAATGAAACAGCAGTATTGTGAAGATTAAGAGATATGTGTGTGCTACAACCTGATCATATGCTCAGAAAACTATGTAGATTTGTACCCTCAGTTCAGTGCAATAACAACACACTTTCTGTTGGGTTTCGAATCCCTCTGTGCCACCAACACAGAACCAGAAAAAGTTACTTTCACATTTGCTTGAACATGTCTAGATCAATGTGATATTGACACATGTTTTACCCTAGTAATAGCCCATACCATATTAATGTCAAGTTGCCAACACTGCCAGCTATTTCTTCTCTTTATTTTCTGAGCATCTTCTCTTTCTCTCAACTTAACTACAGAAAAGCAATGCCATGGCCATTTATTTGATTCTTTGTTTCGATGTTTAATATTGCTGATCAGCATTTCAAACAGATTTTATGTACAAGATGGACAGTGTGCTTTTCCAACAAGGATATCAGTCTTGTTGAGATCATTCTCATAGCTCTCAAGGTGCTTACATTTTTATTTTAAATCTTCTCTGCATGATACAAACACTTCAGAGACAAGAGTCACTTCAGTATTACTTGTTGTAGTCATAGCAATCAGTAACCCTTACAAGCCATTAGCAGCTAACAATTATCATTGCTTCTCCCTGCAATCCTAGGGCATGTGCATACAATTGTGTTGCTATTTACACCATGTTTACATCCCCTAAACCAAGTGATTTTTTTGGGTATTAAAAAAATGATACTTATTTCACACCTCATTTGCAGATTTTTTGGTGTTAAGGAATGATAACTATTTCACACCTCATTTGCAATTCTTTTGGTGCTAAGGAACAATACTTATTTCACACCTCATTTGCATCTTCACAGTGCTCAGAGGGCTGAATCTCCACTATATAAATGTAATAGTGTAGGTATGGAAGTGGAAGAATGGAGACTGGATAGAGACAGACCATTAGTTACTTTGAGGAGATTATTTTACCCATTACTGCACTATTTCATAAGGTATGCTTGTCCTCTTCATAAACTGCTTTCACTTCCATATTTTGAATGCATTTCAATATGAAATAGAAACCTGAATTTTGATATGTATACAAATTTAAAAAATCACCGCTGGTATACTGCACATTTGTCAATTCTTGCTGTGATTTCCAACTTAGTATGGTTAAATCACAGCATTATGTTATCGTTTGCTATTGGAATTTCACAATATGCAGCAGACAATTTCAAAGGGTTGAGCATGTTTAACAAATGGAGGTGTTAGGCTTCTCAGATGGCTTCTGGGAACCTCCACATCAGTGGAAAGACCAATGGGAAATGTATGGGCTGTTGGACTTTGAATTGTTGCCTACATATTGATAATAGTGCCATCAAGCAGACTTTTACAGAACTGCTGTCATCATTACAGACATGTTAACAGAATAGACATAATGCTAATGCATTAATGTTTCTGTTTTATGGGGGTGCTCCATTAGCTTGTTTGCACTTAGAAATGACCATTGTTTGCTCAATTATTTTGCATTGAGGATAGGTGCACTGATTTGGTTTCAGAAAAAATATTTTCTGTATGTGCTAGTGATGTTTTTTTTTTTCTGTTTCATGTCATACAGGATTATGGCATCCAGACAATCGTTTCCATGAAAGCCACCTATCAGTGATGCAGAGGAAGAGGTCATCATTGAAGCCTTATGCCACCATGAATCCTTCCTGCTTGACAGTGGTAGAGGTGTTATGTCAGCCAGAAAAAGCATGTGATAGGAGGTGGTCACTAACATAAACACAGTGGGCAAATGTGCCAGAAATTATAAACAGGTGCTGCACCATGCCAAAGATATGATTACAGCTGCATGCAGGAGGACCCACTACAGTAGCTCAACAACAGATGGCTAAGTGGGGCCTGATAAAAAGCCACCTCTCACTGAAAACAAGCATTTCTTGTCCACTGTCAACAATTCCCACAACTCAGCAGAGGATTCTCATAGACTCCTTGATTTTGCTGCTAATGTGGACAAAAGGTCAAGCGGGTCAAAGAAGAAATCCCAAGTATGCTATATATCTAAGCCATATAATACCATTCTAGACATCTTTATGTGTTACTACTTCTACGTCTGAAAACATCGATCCATGTGCCTTATAAAATAGAGGGGTCCAACAGAGATTATGTTGGGGGAATGGTCAGTCTGATGGATTATGAGATATTTCTTTAAGGGGAAGATAGAGCATTATTCTCTTGTCCGTGTGTCATTTTCATTGTAATAATTATTAGCCTTATTTCCACTGTCTTCCTCTTTTACCAGGGACATTGGAATTACCGTATGAAAGACCACCTGCAGATAGTAAGCACAAACCTTCTTTGGCTGGTAATAACCATTACTTAGATGTCAGTCTGAGAAGATAATACAACTTATTGTACTCCTTTAACATTTGCAATTGTTTGACTAGAGTGTGTAGAACCAAGTATGGATGATTTCCACTCATTATTTCTCTCCTGCTTGTGTTAATTGATTTTCACAGATGATCCTGACAGTCATAGTGTAGAACTCATACCACCTGATGCCAAAGTATTGGTAGCCTCTGATGATGATGGTGGTGATATAGAGACATAGTCAGGGAGTACAGAGGTTCATTCTGATCCTGAGGTCATGGCTCATACATACACTGGTTTTATTTTGGACACAGTCAGTATGCCTATGCGTACCTATTCCATTCAGGCCTTGGATTTAGGACAGGTTAAGGGTGACATGATTGATTGAGGTAGCATGTTTACTCCATTTGTAGAGCTGGTTGAGTCTGCCCATAGTTATTGTGAGGGTTGCTATAGGTGCTTGGAGGAGGTCTATAATCCATCCTTATCCTGATGCTGTTGTGTCATTATGTGCCACCAGTGTATGGGGCCATCATAGAGGCACAGGCACCTTCCACAAGGGCCACAGAAGTATGAGTCCTAAATGTGGCACATTCTGATGTGTGTGACTGCCTCAACTGTGTGGATGACTCATTTGATAGGATGAACAACACAGTGGATTGGGCAGAGTCTGTGACAAAATGTCTGCTTGGGGAGGGCCAGAATCCAATTATCGATAGAGGATGTTGCACCTCTACAGACTCATGGTTGCAGTTCTATGGCATCCATGTGTCTGTAGAGATGCAACATCCTCTGATGTGAGCCACTATGGCCATGCAAGATCTCACTCCCATAGTGTCACTACTTCCACTGCTCAAATAGTGATTGAAGTGTCCACACCCAGGCATAGTAGGCCATGGGGTATTGGTCCTGAAAATACTCATGAAAAGATCTCATCCAACAGACATTGCTCAAGGTCAGGTAGCACCTCCACTTTACAGGGACCTGGTAGTGGTGGTGTGACTTCTGGCAGAGGCAGTTCATGCAATAGGGAGCAACAACACTGAACTGATAACTCTACCGTGTTCGGCTCACACATGTCCAACATTGCAGGGTGCAGTGATAGCACAGAACTTAATTGTGTTCATTAAGGAACACACACATTTCACAAAAACTGCCCAAACCAACTCACACAAGTGTAGGCTAAGAAAACCTTAATGTTGATTCAGCTATATCTCTTGTTAGTCACCCTGAGATAGTTCTTACTTTACTGAATGTTGTGTATTTCCTGCTCATATGCACTCACTACTTTGGTGTCAGCCTTGGCCTACTGACCCCCCCCCCCCCTACACACACTGCAAATGATGATGACTGTGCCATGCCCTTTGTTCATTTGGGTATGACTTAGGGTTGCATATATGTCTGATGCACAGTGTGGATAGCTAAGAGAATCTTTCTCAGTGTGTTGATTATATGCATATTTAGTACATAACAGGCTGTGCATGTTTCTGTGAATACTCATTTCAGAAGGCGTTTTTTTTCATTTAGTATTGTAATTTATGCTTTCAAATTATTCCATTATGGTTGAACAGTGGTTAGGGACTAGTCGTATTTTACCAAGTTATCTAAGCAACCATATACAAAATAAATAAATAATTTGATTAGCTACAGCCTACTTGAGGACACAGCAAAAAAAAATGATTGTGATTTATGTAGTAAATGTTTTAATATAATGAAAGCAGGCCTACAAGAAATGCTCATTAATCTGTTCAGAAAAGTTTTGGTTTGTTTAGATTCTTTTTTCTTTTTCACAACATATCTGAAAGTGCTGTGGGCATTAGTTATAGATAGCTTCTGCTTAATTATCTATTATAAAGAACACATGTAGACTCATTCTGTACATTCCTGTAATAAAGTATTATTCTCTTCCTAGAATTTTATGACTCCTTATCAAGCTGCTGGTAAACACGGTGTGGTAAAGGTACACATTCCTACCTGGATCATTTCTCTTCACGTATTTGTACTGCGTGCCTAAATATTGCCTGCTAAGGACTTTTTTTTGTTTCTTATATATATATATATATATATATATATATATATATATATATATATATATATATATATATATATATATAAATGCATAATACATAAAATAAAATAAAAGCATCACTCTGGTAACAGATTTTATTGAACCTCACAGCCCATTCAGATAGTGTAACATAAAACAGGAGCATTCTCACTAGGCAAGGTACTGACAAGGCATAGACTTGAAAGCATTATTGATACTATAGGAGAAAGTATATAATTACAAGTCAATTATATTTCATAATAAGTCCAGTAACTTTAACTTGTATTTTCTGTAATGTGGTAACTCAAAGGGACATTGCCATTATTGGTCCAGGTGTTTTATAGCCAGAAAAGGTCTGCTTCCACATAAGATATCACAGAACACAGTTCCACAGCCATGAATGCATTGACTCTGCTGAGTGATATTGAGCTAACTGATGCATCCCTCGATATATTATTGGTGAAGCTGCAGTTTCTATATCTTCCCTTTAAATTTAAAGCCAGGTGGTACAGGTACAGGGAGGACGCAGACCCTGCAAAAAAAAAAAAAAAAAAAAAAGCAAAATCAGTACAGCAGCAACAACATGATGTATGACAATATTCAGCAATAGTATGTGTTCTGCAGATGCAAAGACCTGTCATTTGGAAAGTGTCTGGTCATTTGAATGCCAACTGGCACTTACTAATCAGTCAACACATCCAAATAATGCACTCTGTCCTCCTGCGAATGCTAGCACCATCTATCTAGCATTATTTAAAGGTCACTGTAATTAAATTTCTCCCTGTAACTAATTCTGCTTCAGAAGATGTATGTGGCTACGTAAATCTTCAAAAGTTTCCATGCACAGAGAACAAAGTGGTGAATGATATGCAATAAATACAATGATATTGCATTCTGATGTAAGCATTCTGTGTATAAACAGAATACAATTAATGAATCAAAATGTCATCAGTGCAAGTTAAATGCAAGATGTAAAGTATGTCAACATACTCAGACCAAGACCATTGCTTTTACCTTGACTGTACATTTTTTAGGTTCAGACACAGCCTGTATACCAAAGTGATCTGAAGACAGCCCAGTTCAGCAGACTTTTGTGGTATGTTAAATGTATCTCAAGCATCTTTGAGTCTCTTTATTTAGTTTTGTGTTTTTTTCACTTGTAGGGTAGCTGTGCATTTTTCCAAAAACATTTCACAATTTGTACATGTATTTCTCCTCATTTAACTGAAGCCTGTCTGCACAAACTCCTGCAATCTGGCAAGTTTTCCTTGACACATGCATAGTTTATTTTTACACTAATCACACTATGGTGGTATTGGAATGACAACTGTATGTTTTCTGTTATAGACCACTTCTTAAGTACTTTAGCCTTTTTAGCCTTTAAAAGTAATATCACTTTGCAGGTAATGTAATGTGTTCTGTTTTTTTTTTCTTTTTTGGAATACATTGGCACTATTCTTTTTAGTCTTTTTTGGGTTCTAGTTCCCCAATAACGATCAAGCCTTACTTCCTCCATTATAGGATTATTTGTTCCCACATCATTCTAGTTAGATCATATTGTATCACCTCTAGTTCCACAAGAAATAAGATTTCAGTGAGAAATCTAAAGGCTGATGAGGGGGATGAAAACTAGGAGTTTGCTGTCATGCTCCTTAAGCCTTATTTCCTCATGCAGGCCCACTCTCCACCACTAACCTGACAACTATAGTACAGCATATCACTCCATGGAGTATCTCTACTTTTAGATGTAATAGCCTTTCAGTGTCTCATCAGTATATCATAATACCTGATGGGGAACAAGCAATCATTATACATGAACTAGAATTCTTTATTTGGCATGCTTCTTCGTGTGTCATGGCTGGCAAGCACTGATAGTGGCCTGGGACACCAGTGCGGTATTCCATTCACCAGTGTTCCTTGTACCCTATACCCCTTTAAATAGTGTTCTATGGATTTTCTGCTTATTCAGACTCTTCATGCAGCCATCTTCCAGGTACTGGTCATAGTGTGGGACTTCAATTTCCATCCTTCCTCAGGTTGAGTGAGCTAACATCAGCCAGTCCTTCCCATTACCCTTTCCAGAAATTTCCACACACAGGCTCATGCTTCAAACTCATGCCATCTAAGGGGTGCTAGGAAGCTGCAATGAAACTGAGGCTCAGGTGTTGCTGATTTTGAAACAATAGGTGTAGTGCATTCTGAGGTGTTCAGGTGCTACAGCATACCGTATCAAAGCTTTGCTCATGTTTGGTGCTGGATTCTTCCTTTTCTTAATCCCTTTACTGATCACCCAGGCAGATATCAGGGTTCACCCACTGACCCAGGCACTAATCAATGTCTCTTGGCAAGGGATGCTAGTTTTGCCAGTGTATGGGGGAGGAGCACACAAGCTTTCCCATGTGAATGCCATCTAACTTAACTGGCTATGTGATGGCAGCATGCCCCTCCTCCCCAGACTCTGTGGACTGCACCACCCAGTGATCTCACTAGATGTCACCCAAGAAGCAAACCCAGCCACCTTCCCCCGTTCAGGATAGGTGAGACATATTTATTCTCATTCTCACATCTCAATCCCTCCAGTTCCCACACCCTCTAGTTGAACAAAGGTCATCTGTGTCACAACTAAGAATTTATTCTTGTTCACAATGAGAAGGGGTCCAATTTTTTGTATTTGTTGGAGTAGTTTAAATGCTTTGCAAAAGAAATAGATGTAAGCTGAATTCAGCCTTGTAGCAGAAGTTAATCACTGCAAGAGTGGATTTTTCAAAATTGCAGGGAGACTGGAGAAATATGAAGGGAAGATTGTCACATTGGAAGAAGAAGCAGAAATCATGGGCAGGGAGTCAAAGTGGAGCAGCTTAGGGTGTCAGCAGGTTGGCCCAGTAGAAACATGATGACCTTGAAAATAGGTTAAGAACAGAAAATATCTGATCTGAGGGCATAAGTGGAAGGGGATAATTCAGTATGTTTCGTGCAGAGAAAGTTAAAAGAATGGTATAGAAGGGAGCTGACTTTGGACTTAGTGGTTAGATTACATCATTAGAGGGAGAGGCACCCCAATTATGAAAAGCCATGCCACTTGGGAATTAAGTTGCACAGTTTCATTTTAGGGAATCCGTGTTAAGGCAACCTGTGATGCAAAAGGGCCATATGATGGTGGGGTAGATAGTTAAGGTAGAGGAAGAACTCTCTCCAGCCATTTACCAGCACCCAGTCAGGTATCTAAGGTGGCATGAAGTATCAGAGAAATGAGGGCATAAGTTAAGTTGGTATATCCAAATACTTTTAAAGTAATGTGACAGAGCTAGATGTTTAACTTTGAGACAGCAGAGTAAGCGTATAGGATATATAAAGATGCCAAATGGGGCATAGATCCGAGGTGGATAGTTGGTGGTTAGCATGTAGTTAGAGTGGATGATGGCATGGATAACAAAGATGAGGTAAAGGAGACTTTTATTATGTGATATTGAGAATATGGGGCACTGAAACAGAGGTGGCTGTGAAGGCTGTAGCTGGTGAAGTTGTCAGCGTGCATAAGAATGTGGAGTATTCACTCAGGGGCACCAGAAAAGTAATGCAAGGTAGTACATTAGAGGAGTCAATTTATGATAATTGCTTTTCAAAGATAGGACCTGGGAGGAGAGGGACTGGGGTAGCCAAGAGGAATTATCTAAGTCAGAGGATGAAAGATACTGAAAGGCTGGAGAACATGAGCATCATTGCAGATATTAGTGAGGGAGATGTTTAAAGAGGGACTGATGTTGAATGGATCAGGAGAGGTCTGAAATGGACACCTAATGACTCTAGAGCAAGGCAAAAGGGAAGCTAATCAAGTAACTGACTGTTCTGGTTATTTTTGAGATGCATATGATTGGTAGATGATGGAAAATAGCCTCAATGAAGCTGGTGAGCTGAGATGATTATTATTAAGAGCATGCACAATCTTTGGAAAACTCTGGATGATATGGAAGCATTTTGTGACTGCATGGATGCATGTAGCTGAGCAAGGTGCTACTGTGGTTGAAGTAAGAATGGTACTTATGATGTAATACACTCTTGTTTCATGTAAAAGAAGATGGGACACTGCCTCATATAAGATTCCAAAGGACTATATGAATATTTAAAGTTGTTTTGTTGGTGTTGTGGAGAAATTTCATGTGAGTAAGGAGAAGATGTATGATTTTTGAAAATATTAAAATGTTTATTGAAATGTTTTATTTGGATTTATGTAGATAAATTAATGGACAAAAAAATAAACACTGTGTCATGATGTGGGGAGGGGTTTGTTTTTGAGCCAGTATGGGGAATGTTAACTGGAAGATATTTATCAGAGGGAGTTGCTGCTTTGTTCAGACTTATATTGAGATATACATTAAGCTATGCAATGTTGATAAAACTGCACAACAGTGAGTTTATCTGTATAGGTTTGGATACTGCAGTTTTCTTTGTGCATCTGTTTTGGTAGTCTCTATAGTAGCCAAGCCTTCTCTGTTCTGTGAATAGTTGGAGCTGGGTGTGCATTAGTATTACATGTCTGCTTATGATTGATGAGTGCTGTTGTAGTACAGATGGGGTACTGGGATTCATGGAGAGCTAGCACCAAAGACAAGACATAAGAGATATGTTTAGATAACTAGAAAGGAAGATATAAGATAGGGGAAGACAGGGAAGTCTTGTTGTTAGGATATACAGGATAGGAAGTTATTGGGACAGAAATGTGGCAACGGGATGTAGAGAAGCTGTACCTATGTGAAACGGTAAAGTTGCAATTGTGATTGGGTTGGTTGGCTGTAGTGGCAATCTGCAGCTGCTGGCAGGAAAGCATATATGTGTCTAGAGGGTATACCTTAGGGCTCTTTGAGCCTTTCTTTGGTGTAAAAGACAGATGGGTCATGAGAAGATTAGAGGGGAGGGGAGTGGTAGTGCAAGGAATGTCTGGGGGTGGGTCAACAGTCTTATTAAGTGAAAAACTGACAGCAAAACGGGTAAGGGAGCAAGAAGATACACAGGGATTTATGTTGAGTAGGATGGATGTAGTTGGATACAGAAGAGGGGGTTTTGGTGAGTCAGATTAGAGCATGTGAAAGGAAGAAGAGAGGGGAGCGGATAATAGTAAAGGAGTGTTTGGTCTGGAAGATGGTGAAAGCTGTGGAGGGGTTATGAGAGGTGAGTACTAGGGAGGCAAGTAAGAGGACAAGAATAGATAGTAGTAAATTACTGTAAATGAAATAAATGTAGAGGAGATTTTTAGGGAGCCTATTCAGAAAACTCAGAGATGTAAAGGAGTTGGGTATAGGGTCATAAGTGGTGGGGATTTCAATCTATTTTAAACCTAGAGCTGAATAACATGTGGAGCTGTTGAATGTCATTGAAAGAGACAAACGAAGTTGAGAGAGGTGATAAAGGAATTACTGTTGGTGGATATTTGACAGATATGATGGGATGGAGGAGCAGCAATAAACTTTCAGAAGAGATACATGTTGGCAGTGTAGTTAGCTGGAATGGATGATGACTAAATATCTTGCTATATGGAATCAGTTATTATTATGGAGAGGGAGATGCTTTATCATGAGGTGGTGGCGATGCAGTTGCTTGTAGAGAGAAAGAGTAATCATTTATAACAACAGAACTAGTAAAAATAGAAAGAGATAGAACAAGTGAGATTGTTGAACAGTATGATAATTAGTGTAATGAAGGAAAAAGTGGAAGCAAAGGGAAGGCTGGAAAAAGTTAGTAGAATAAGATTAAGGCTTTTTAGAGGGCGGAATTACTAAGGTACAGAGGAAGGGAAAACAAGATGTGGAAGGGAGAGTTTATTAGTTGTAAGAAGGCTTTAAAGAAATTTCAGTACTGGATGAGAGAGAGAGAGAGCATATGGAGTGTGGAAAAAAATGATAAGAAAATGGAAAGAGACATTAATGCTATTGCAGAGGCACATGGAGGCTGAGACGAATTGAAGGAGATCAGAGTGGGAGATCAGGGTGGGGGAGACTAATATTAAAATATTGGCACAGAAACCTAAGCAGGGTCTCTAATGAATATTATAAGGATCTGTATAGGAAGGTGAAAAGTAAAGAAAACATTTTTGTGAAATGGGAGAATCCACTAGTTGGGGGAGCAGAATGGGAGAGGATGCATGATAAAATAGGACTTTGTGAATTAATATCAGCTGTTAGACGCATGTATAGGGTAAAGTAGGTGGAAATCAATGGCTTTCTGATTGATTTATATATGTTGGCTGAGCTGGCATTGAGTCTATGTTTGGTATAAATGTTTAACAACATTTTGGGGTAGGGTATAATGGCAGTAACCATGGGGGAGGCCCCAAGGGGGATCCAGAGCTTCCATAAATCTTCTGCCAAAATACAATCTTGATGGTAGGCATTTGCATGAAAGGTTGGAGGGGGTCTTACCTTTTTTTTCATTGGCTCGGAGCAGATGATTTTGTTAAAGCATGCTTGTCTACAGAAAGCTGGAAACTATTTTTTTTTATTTAATTTTATGAGTTAGATAGAAGGTAACACAGGACATAAGACTGTGATAGCTCTTATGGATATTAAAATAGACTTTGATATTGTCCGTTGAAGTTTGTGTCAGCTGTGACTGAAAAAGTTACAGGAAAATGGATGATGATTAGTTGAACAGAGGTTCTTTATAGGTGTTCATGTGAAAGGGTGAATATGAAACTACTTGAAAAGGTTTCTCTAAGATATGGGTCAGGCAAGGGTGTCCTTGACAATTACATTGTTTTTAATAGGAAGAAACATGTGCATAGAAATTGATGTAATATCTAAAAAAGTGAGGTGAGTTAAGGAAGACGAATAGTGCTGAGTTTGTTTGTTTTTTTTTTTGATTAGGAGTATGTTTTCATTAGGATATATAGGAAGGATGCATCTGTCATGGTAAATTTGCTTTGAGATTTTGGAAGGGAGTTTACTTTGCATTTCCATCCCCAGACATTGCTAGTAGTTGATGAGGTTGGTGACTGAATATGGAGATGCTTCTCCTACTCTCAAAGCCAGAATATATGTGTAAAGTTGTTCCCAGTGTAGAAGTTGATGTGACAGTGGAATTGGCTGGATTTGAAGGACAAGCTGAGAACTGTGCTGGTCAAGAGGTCAGTGAAAGAGGAAAATTTAATGGCTAGGATTGAGTAGTGAAAATTATGATTATCATGTTGTTATCATAGTCAATTAAGCAATATGAGTCATTGGTAATTGCAAATGATTTTTAATAACTTTGGCATGGTAAAGGGAACAGAATTATAAGGATAGCACAGAGGCTAAAATTTATGAGTTACAAACAAGCTGCTTTTCTATTCCGTTTTGAATTCTTCACTCTCTGCTTTCCTTCTTTATGGAGCAAAATACACAATGCTCTGGCAATTGGGAAACTGGGCTAGGATCCTCAATGATCTCTTGGTCTGAATGCCTATTAAAGTACTTATGAATTGAGTGTATGGAGAAAGAGAGAGAGAAGGAGGGGGTGGGGTGTGCCTGATTACAGTAGATATAAGATGGTAGTGAATATGATGCAGTTATGGAAGATATTTTTTTAAATGAGTGGACTGGTAGGAGGATCCAGAGAAGCAGATCAGACTTTGAATAGGTAAGGTGGAAGATGACATGGTAAAAATGGTGTGTGTGTGTGTGTGTGTGTGTGTGTGTGTGTGTGTGTGTGTGTGTGTGTGTGTGTGTGTGTGTGTGTGTGTGTGTGTGTGTGTGTAATGGGGCAGCAAGGGATGGTAGAGTAGTAAATAAGAGGAGTTAATTCATTATGGCAAGCATTTGGGGATAGGTGGAAGGAATTCTTGGGAGATGGTTAAGATCAAATTCCAAAATGTACAGCTACAAAGTAATATCCAAAAAGCAATGACAAACTGAGAAGGAAATGAAGGCAAAATAATACTAATAACACAACTAAAATAAGTGCTTTCATTCAGATAATACTAAACTTCTTCAGATAAAGTTAAAAAAATCATGTGACACCTTTTACAATACCAAATCATGGGAAAATCAAACACAGAGATACATAGTAACTAGTCCAGCTTAAAACAACCACTCCAATATAACACAGAACACGTTAAATGGTACATAGTAAAACTTTGCACTTTACAATTCCATTAATAAAACAAAATAAAATTATTTTCTTTTATCTATCATAAGATTTCAAAAAGGCTTACAATCGAAACTGTATCATTTAAACCTGATGGGGTAGCCACCAGCAGATAAATATGCCCCCACAACTTGCTCTGTTCCAATATTATTTTCCATGGTCCCCCTCTTGGGTTCTTCAGTATTTGCTCTAAGACAGAAAATTTAAAACCATACCCTGGGTATTTATTTATATGTTATACAAAGCATTAATGTTTTTCTTTTTAATCTCATACACATGCTCATAAATACATTGACACAATTTGCGCTCAGTTTTACCAACGTAAAATACGGAGCATTGGAAACAATTAGCAATATATACAACACCCTGAGAATAACAGGAGAACCAACCTAGAATAGAGATATTTTTATTACCAATCTCAATTGTTGACACGCAATTTATACATTGACATTGGTGGTATGCCTCGCACACAACTATTTTACCATTGATTTTACTTTTTATTGGTTGTTCAAAAATATTCCTCAGATTACTTCCTCGCTTATATATAAACCTTGGGCAATCCCCACCAGGTCCCTGATATCCCTATCAGCAGCAATTAAGCCCCAATTTTTCTCAATAATAGCAGACATTTCTACACTATTCAAATTAATAGTAGAAATAAAAAAACAAGAACTACTTTTATTGGGATCAACATCCAAAGACCCAATAAATCTACAAAATCCCTCAACGTATTTTGATTTTTAGTCTTTTAAAAATGAAATCTTATGATAGATAAAAGAAAATAATTTTTATTTTGTTTTATTAATGGAATTGCAAAGTGCAAAGTTTTATTAGATATAGTTTAATGCATTTTATGTAATAGTGGAGCAGTTGTTTTAAGATGGACTAGTTACTATGTACTTTGAGTATGAGATTTACTTGATTTAGAGTTATAAAAGGTTTCACATGATTTTTTGAATTTTATCTGAAGAAGTTTAGTAT
Organism: Protopterus annectens; assembly: GCF_019279795.1. Taxonomy (NCBI): domain Eukaryota; kingdom Metazoa; phylum Chordata; order Ceratodontiformes; family Protopteridae; genus Protopterus; species Protopterus annectens. The sequence goes on along the minus strand of NC_056725.1, from coordinate 483,482,927 downwards.
TATCTGAATGAAAGTGCTTATTTTAGCTGTGTTATCAGTATTATTTTCAATAAATTGCCTTTATTTCCATTTTAGTATGCTGTTGCTGTTTTTTGGAGATGGTTAAGATCTCCAGAAAATTTGACAAAAAAAGGAGCATGGAGGAAAGCTTAAGGAAAGGGCTAGTACTCAAGCAATTAATATTAGAAAACATTGATAGCCTTTTCCTAGAGTGATCATTTGTCTGCCACAGTCTTCTGCACTAATCTCATTTTATAGGCACTATATGAATCTGAGGTAAATGTCAAATTTTATTTGATGAACCTTTGGAATGTAAAAAGCACATGTTGTTTGCAGTTTTGCATAGCTATCATTCATGCATGCATGTCCCTCTTTCTCTCCTGTCATTACATCATGACCATGTCCATGTTATACATCATGACCATATTTTTATCTGAGGATTCCTCTACAGCACCGAGCAAAGTCAAACAGTTCACAGTCATAAAATTCCTCAGCTAAAGTAGTCATGTTACAACTGCACAATTCAGGTTCCATAATGTTCAAAGTCTTAGAAAATGCACAGGAAGCACATATGATGCAAAATTACTAAATACCGATTCTTTAGCAGAAAATAAGTTGTTATTGTCAATTAACAAAAAAAAAAAAAAATCTGAGTCAGACAACAATACACCACAAATGACCATTAGTTAAGATTAATAGGTGTTAGCAGAAAATATAGTTTTGCCTAGTGACTTGTGTCTTATATATGGCAATGAAAGCCCACTTATCAGTTTCATAAAGAAGGGACTGTCTCCAGCAAAGACAAAGTCAACAGAATTAGATCAGTGACAAATAAATTTTAAAAAACAGTGGGAGGATTTGCTAGTTTCCTCTAACAATAGTACAACTCTTAATGTTATTTATGGTGACTTGCACTGCTTGGACTTATGCGATTCATTGATACCCATATTCTGCATGGTACTGAATTACATTAAGACCTAATTTACGTGTCCAAGGATTATTCACTTGAGCAGTTTAAATAACTGCTCAAGTGAGCACCATGTATATCAGCTGAACTCACTAAGTCCCCCTACACAAACAAATGCAGCACTGGCAGATGCACAGACTCCTACCAGCATGGAAATACTTATAGACACATTCACACAGACACACGCACACACACACACACACACACACACACACACACACACACACACACACACACACACACACACACACACACACACATGGGTGTTATGTATGCATCTCTAGGCAACGCTGAAGCTGCCTGATGATGTAATTGTTTCAGTTGTACCTAGATGCAATTTGATAGCTATATTTTAGTCTTTTATTTTGGTATTTCAAGTTCTTAAGAATAGCATTCTCAAAAAGATTCCTACTTTCCTTCCTAATTGCGTTTACCACAGGAAGTATATATACAATGTTTTGGTCAATGCCTATCTGCAAGATTTTTCTCTACATGCAGTTTTATCTCTAGTCTCTTTTCCCTTTTTAATGTAAAATAACTGGCCCGAAGTCCAAGTGCTTAAACCAGAACTAATACACATTTAGAATAACAGACACTAAGCGTTCAATCAGCAGCTCCCAACTTGGAAGGATATAAGCTACCTGTCCTGCCACAACAGTGCAGACCACAAACCTTCTTAATAGGTTCATAGGTTCACAGGCTCATACTAGGCTATCTGCCCTAGGGCATTTATAAGCCTAGTTCAGAGTGTGTTTGGCTTTCGCCACCCATTTTAAATGAATTTTGCTATGCTCTTTTCCGAGGTTAGTGTACTGTACTTCTGTCTAACAGTGACACAGAAGTGATACCCAGGGTAAACCTATGATCTCCCATCCACTCATCAAGATTCCTCTTGAAGAGAGTCAATGAGGGACTCTGCCTAACCTGGACTGGGATTTTATTCCAGAGTGAAGAGAGCCTCTGGGTTATGAATCTGTCCCTCCAGCATGTCCTATTTATTTCAGTGCTGAGGTTCAAGTCTCTCGAGCACGTAGCTCAATGGGATTTGGATTTTCTGAGGTGCAGCATGTCCATTAATTCCAGGTTGGACATGGCTTTATACGTCAGGCACAGATCGCCTCTGAGCAGGCGGTATGCCACTGAGTAGAGCTGGAGTTTCTTTAACCGGGCAGCATATGGCATATGTTTGAGCCCTTTAATCCTCTTGGTGAGGTACTTAGGTTCATAGGCTCATAGGTTCATAGGTTTATACTAGGCTATCTGCCATAAGGCATTGATAAGCCTAGCCCAAAGTTTTGTGGCTTACGCCACCCCTTATATGAAAAAATACTGTGCCCATTAGTTTGTTGTGCCTCTGTCTAGCAGTGACACAGAGATGATTCCCGGGGTAAACCTACGATCTCCCATCCACAGGTTAAGATTTCTCTTGAACAGAGCCAGCGAGGTACTCTGCCTCACATGGACAGGGATTTTATTCCACAGCATAGGGAGTCTCTGAGTGATAAATCTATCCCTCCAGCACGTCCTATTTATATCCGTGCTAAGGTTTAAGTCACTTGCTCTAGTGGTTTTGGTGGACTTGGATTTTTTGAGGTGGAGCATGTCCATTAATTCCGGGTTGGACATGGCCTTGTATGTCAGGCACATGTCACCTCTGAGCAGACGGTATGCGACTGAATAGAGCTGGAGTTTCTTCAATCTGGCAGCATATGACAGATTTTGGAGTCCCTTTATCCTTTTGGTGAGGAACTTTTGGGGTCTCTCCAATTGCTGCAGATGTCGGGTGAGATACATCCCGAATGGGGCATTGTACTCGATCATTGGTCTGATAAGTGAAGAGTACAGGGGAACAATGACCTCACTAGATCTGGATGTGAATCCCTTCATGATCAGGTGGGCAATGTAGAAGGTCTTTCTAACCACTTTAGCAACGTGAGTGTCAAAAGAAAGGCCACTGTCAACCTGGGTCCCCAGGTCTCTGATAACCTCTTCTGTGCTTAGTGGATTGCCACCTATATGGTAGCTTGGGGTTACCTTGTTTTTCCCGAATGGTATGACTATACATTTTTTGGCGTTTAACTTCAGGCCATGGCTCTGGCACCAGCTATCTGTTTCCGTGAGTCCCTCCTGAAGGATATCCGTGCCCGATGCACTTTCCACTACGGCGCCCAGTTTGCAGTCGAGTGCAAACTTTGTCAGCCAAAGTCCTCCCATGTTGGCCTGTACTTCTGAGAAGTAGATGCTGAACAATAGGGTGCCAAGGACTGAGCCCTGTGGGACACCACTTGTGATCGGCTTGGAGTCTGACATAGCGCCAGCAACTCTAACCCTGTGGGTTCTGTCCTTAAGCCAGTTTGTAACCCATCTTGTGACATATGGGTTTACATTTAAGCTGGTATGTTTTTCTACAATACCCGAGTGGGGTATTGTGTCAAAAGCCTTTGCAAGGTCAAGGTAGGCTGTATGGACTGCCTTTCCCTCATCAATGGCCTTGGTGACTGTTTCAAAGAAGTCGACCAAGTTCAAAAGGCATGATCTGCCCTTGACAAAGCCAAACTGGGTCGGGTCCAATGTCTGCAAGTCCCCTATATCTTTGTTTATGAGCTCCATTATGATCCTCTCCATAGCTTTGCAGACTAGACTTGTTAAGCTTATGGGGTGGTAATTACCAGGGTCCATAGAGGCACCACCTTTGTGGAGTGGGACCACAGTTGCCGTATGCCACTCCTTGGGCACATATCCTGTGGTAAGGCTGAGATTAAACAGCTGCCTTATGTGCGGGTTTAATTCCTCATTTAGCTCATGTAGCACACAGCCGGGACACCATCCGGTCCCATTGATGCTGTGTTTTTAGCTTTAGAGAGAGCAGCTTTCACCTGTGCATTTGAGATGTCTGGGAGGCTACACTCCACTGGGATAGTTATCTCTCCTTTAGGGGGGGGGGGGGAGGGGGGTGAAGTTTGCACTGAACCTGTCTGCCAGTATGTTGGCAATGTCTGTGGGTTCAGTGATTTTGTATCATTTTGGACTAATTCTGAGCATATCTGGGAGTTTCCACCCAGGTTCCTAACATAGCTGAAAAAGGCCTTATGATTGTCCTTTGAATCCATGGCAATTTTTTCTCAAAATTGGCCTTAGTTGATTTTATGAGTGCTCGTATTTTTTTACTAATAATGATCAGGGGTGACTTCCCTTTTATGGATTTTGTTCTATCATGTAATAGCTTTCTCCTCTTATTGTAAAGTTTGTTAATGGCTGGGGTCCACCAGACTGGACATTTGCCCTTTGTGGAAAGAGTCTTGGTTTTATTTGGGATTGCCTGATCCATGCAGTCCTGGAGGTGTTCATAGAAGGCATTTGTAAGGGCTTCCGCAGCTTGGGTTGTGGTTTCCACTGGCTCAGGGGCCTTGAAGGATACCACACCAGTCTTGAGTAGTGTGAAGTTTGCTTTAGAGAAGTTCTTCACTGTGGTCTTTTTGTTTGGGGTGGGGCGGGATGTGGATTTCCAGTGAGATTAGTTTATGATCAGATCTCACCAATGAGGGATATACTTCCGGTGTGGAGCATTTTGTCCCCATGTTTGTGATAATGAGATCTAGTATATTTTCTCCTCTCGTGGGAACAGTGACTAGCTGTTCCATGGCATTTGAATTTATGAACTCCAGGAACCATTGGGCTAGAAAGTTAGGGCTTGAGTAATGTTCCCAGTCTATGTTTGGGTAGTTGAAGTCACCCAATATGATGGTGTTTGGAGATACATTTATACCCTCCAGTGTCTTCAGGAAGGCTGTGTGGGGTTCCTGAGTTTGAGAGGGTGGCCTGTAGCATGCTACAATTTGTAGAGCAGTTTTGCCTATGGTTAGTTGCACCTGGATGGTTTCTGAAGCTTCGTGCATTGCCACCAACCTGGAGGTGTGGGTATCCTTTATGAATATGGATACATCCCCTCCTTTTGTGGTGTGGTCCGGGTTTTGGGGCCAGAACGCATGATATGAGGTAAAACCTAATAGTGCCGGGGTGCTCTCAGGAGCCTTGAACCAGGTTTCAGTTACAGCACAGACATCGATGTTCTCCATACTGAGAAGGGCCTCGAGTGCGTGCATTTTGAGATTTAGACTTCTGGCATTGAGCAGCACTACCCTCAGTTTCTTCCCATTTTTGTTTTCTAGGGTGGTAGGTTTAGAATTTGAGCCTTGCCTAAAAAGGCACTATGGGGTGGCAAGAGCCTTAGCCAATATCCGGAATCCCAGGGGTGACAGGTGCAAGCTGTCCCTTGCGAAGCAGCATGGCTTCTCAAGCATGTCATCCCAGGCAGACAGACACTGGATCCCCTTTGAATGACACCAGACATTAAGCCAATTGGTAAAGCTGATCATCTTGTCTCTATATTGTGGCATCATTCTTGGTGAAGGAAGGATATTGCTCAGGGTCTGGGTCATACCTGCCTGGGCTACATAATCAGAGAGCTCCTCTATGTCTCTTTTCATGCAGTCCAGGGAGGTACGTCTCAGGTCATTCACACCAGCATGGACAATGACTGTGTCATATTTGTACTTGCCGTGGAGTGACCCGAGTGCTTGTGTTATCTGGCAGATTCTAGCGCCCGATAGGCAGCTTACTGTGACCCTCTCCTTGTTCAGCCTGGTGAGTGGGACGTCAGTGTGTCTGACTATGGAGTCACCTATGACAAGTATGTTTGGTGTTGTATTTGGCCTTAAGGGCTGTGACTGCTTTGCACACTGCTTTTGTGGTTTATGTGTTGCTTGTGGGGTGTCTTGAGGTAGCAGTTGTTTGGATGTCTGCTTTGGAGGCCTCTGCTGTTTAGGTAAATTTTTACTCAGAGCCTCCGAGTATGTCTTAGTGTGCTTATGTGTTTGATTCAGTGGTGTGGTAGCATTATGTGATGCTGGTTTTGTGGTGTGTGTAGTTGCCTTCTCCTCCTGTCTGGTCTTGCCAGTCCTGAGTTGAGAGAGCTCAGCCTCCAGTTTGGCTAAATAGCTGCATCTCTTGCAAGTATTTGTGTTATGTGGGAGGAGGAGAGGGTTGTCTGTGTACATGAGGCAGTTATAACATTGCCTCAAGATTCCCAGATTCACCAGCTGGACCGGAGAGGAGATTGACAACTGACCTTTGGACATGCTAGAATAATATTGGGAATTCCTTAATAATTGAAAACAAGGGCCAGTGGGGAGTGAGGGTGTAGTGCTTTTAATTTTTAGTGCTGACTTATATAATTGCTTTAGTGAGCAAGTGCCAGGTAACTTGAGTGCAATGTGTTACAAGTAACTAAATGCAAAAATGACAAACAGTAACTTTCTTTCAAGTGAAACAAGGAAATAAGTACAGTAAGCAATGCAGATATCACTAGTGATCCACAGAAGCGCTGAGAAGCCACGTATTAGGTGGAATTAGCATTCCAGGGAAATAACAAGCAAACAAACAACAAGCATATAAACAAAGCTAGATTCAGCAGGCCTGGATCTAGTCTATGCTACAGCAAACAAGGTGTACCAAATTTCAGTAAGATACAGTTCAAATATTCAGGCACTATAAACCTTTAACCAGAAATTCCCAGCTCAGAAGGGCAGAGTCCAGCCACTTCTCCCACAAGAGTGCAGACCACGAACCTTCTTAATGTAAAATACCTGTCCTGAAGCCCAAGTGCTTAAACCAGAACTAATACACTTGGACACTGGGCTCTCAATCAGCAGTTCCCAACTTAGAAGGATGAAAGCTACCTGTCCTGCCACCACAGTGCTTGCCACAAACCTTCCTAATGTAAAATAACTGGTCTGAAGCCCAAGTGCTTAATCCAAAAGACTTAGAATGATAGCTACACTTTAATCAAGTTACAACCAAGCAGTAATAAATACAATTGAATACTTTAGAGAATGTCTGGATTAGTGCTCAAGTTACACAAACAAAGCTAGATCCAGCAGGCCGAATCCAGTCTATGCCACAGCAAACAAGGCGCACCAACTTCAGTAAGAAGCAGTTCAGATATGCATGCACTATAAGCCTTTAACCAGAAATTCCCAGCTCAGAAGGGCAGAGTCCAGCCTCTCCTCCCACAAGAGTGCAGACCACGAACCCTCTTAATGTAAAATAACTGGCCTGAAAGCCCAAGTGCTTAAACCAGAATTAATACACTTTTAGAATAACAGACACTGAGCCCTCAATCAGCAGTTCCCAACCTAGAAGGATGTAAGCTACCTGTTCTGCCACTACAGGGCAGACCACAAACCCTCTCAGTGCAAAACAACTGGTCCGAAGCCCAAGTGTTTAAACCAAAAGGCTTAGAATAAGTTACACCAAGCAGTAATAAATACAATTGAGTATCTTTAAGATGATGCAAAAGTAAAATGAAGTAGGTAGAAACACAAGTACAGTAAAAGCAGATGAATTTTTTTTTTAATCTGAACAAGTGCTGAGATAAAAAAAAAACAGATTTGAGTGCTGAAACTAGAAAACTGGCTAGTTATAAGAAAAAAAACAAGCTAGAAGGCTTCCCTCAAACACAGAAGGGCTTGGGGGCTCAGAAGCCTACAAATAGTCTATACCACTTAACAGGAAAGGCAGGAAATAAGCTTAATTTTTTTGTCTGTTTCCCAGATGCTCTCTTTGTACACAGTAGGAGTGCCTGAAATCAGAATATGATCTCACTGCACTCAGTTGAGTGAGCAAATGAGATGGGCCCAGAGGCAGGCTGAGGGGCGGGCAGTTTCAAGGCCACTAAGATTAACACCAAAACAAAAACAGGGAGGGTAGGTGGGAATAACTGAAGAGCAGAATTAAAACTGCCAGTTCAGTTAATATTCCTACAACACAGTTTAAATCAAATTAAATGCTGTATTTTTTTTAAAAAGTGCAGATAAAGGTACTTAAATTCTCTTATACGTCCAGTTGAATATAACCAAGTTCTTAGCCGGCCAAAGCTGAGGTTTTTAAGCAGAAAATATTTCACACTGTACCACTTAAATAGGCAAGGACAGGAAATCAAAGAATGTGGCTACCCCCACACCTGTAATTACTAGCAAATAACAAAATTCAGCAAACACTAACTTCAGTTCAAGTTACTGAAGAGCAGAGTTAAAACTGCCAGTTCAGTTAATATTCCTACAACACAGTTTAAATCAAATTAAATGCTGTATTTTTTTTAAAAAAAAGTGCAGATAAAGGTACTTAAATTCTCTTATATGTCCAGTTGAATATAACCAAGTTCTTAGCCGGCCAAAGCTGAGGTTTTTAAGCAGAAAATATTTCACACTGTACCACTTAAATAGGCAAGGACAGGAAATCAAAGAATGTGGCTACCCCCACACCTGTAATTACTAACAACTAGTCTGAAGCCCAAGTGCTTCAACCAAAGGCTTAGAATGACAGTTACAATTTAATCAGGCTACTAACAAGCAGTAATAAATGCAGCAGAATAAATGCAATAAAGTAGGAAGAAACACAAATACATTAAAAGCAGATGAATAAAGTGCAATTTTTTCATATATAACAATAGAAAACAAGCAAACTGATTTAAACAAATTACCCAATTAACAAGTAAAAAAGCCAAAAACTGAGCACTGTTCCAGCAGTCTTCAGTCAGACGAGTTCCAACTGTACACCCCTGCCATTAGGGTGCAGGGGAACCTTCTTCAAAAAAGATGGCCTGGATTAGTGCTCAAGTTATACAAACAAAGCTAGATTCAGCATGCCTGAATCTAGTCTATGCTACAGCAAACAAGTCTCACCAATTTCAGAAAGAAACAGTTAAAATAAGCAGGCACAATAATCCTTTAACCAGAAATTCCCATCTCAGAAGGGCAGAATCTAGCCTCTCCTCCCACAAGAGTGCAGACCACAAACCTTTTTTAATGTAAAATAACTGGCCTGAAGCCCAAGTGCTTCAAATCAGAACTAATAGACTTATAGAATAACAGACACTGAGCCTTCAGTCAGCAATTCCCAATGTAGAAGGATGTAAGCTACCTGTCCTGCCACAACAGTGCAGACCACAAACCTTCTTAATGTAAAACAACTGGTCTGAAGCCCAAGTGCTTAAACCAAAAGGCTTAGAATAACAGTTACAATTTAATCAGACTACTACCAAGCAGTAGTAAATGCAGCAGAATAAATACAATTGAGTACTTTTAAGAAGATGCAAAAGCAAAATAAAGTGTAATTTTTTAAAGTAAAGTGCAAGGAAAGACAAAGGAGGAGCAGAAGAAAAATTCAAGGTTAAGAACCTACGTGGGTTGGCCTTCTCAAACATTCCCTCTGTATTAAGTAGAGTGAACACCAGACTGGGAGAGGTGTCCCAGATCAAATTTACAGTAGGGGCGGGCAACTGCAAAACCACCAACTATAACAACACTACAAGAATAGGTTGGGAAGGAAGGGAAAGGAAAACACAGTTTCAGGACAGATGAGAAACATAAAACAATGCCAGAAAATATATAAAATAATTCAGTCAGGCAGAAACATAATTCAGTCAGGCAAAATTAAGACAATGCAGAACTCTGAAAGGTTAAAATACCAAGAAATATACTTATCAATCAGCAATATATTTCCAGATTGTTTGAGAATCACACTTCAGCCAGAACACCAGGAGTTTCCAACAGTGTATGCAAGAATTTACAAACAGAAACTATTTTTAAATCAGCAAGCCTTGAAGCAATCAAATAACACAAAAACTGTTAGACCAGTTTTATAAACTCCACCACAGGAATAGGGGGCAAGCAGTTTCAGGACAGATGAGAAACATAAAACAATGACAGAAAATATATAAAATAATTGCATTTATTACTGCTTGTTAGTAGCCTGATTAAATTGTAACTATTATTCTAAGCCATTGGTTGATGCACTTGGGATTCAGACCAGTTATTTTACATTAATAAGGTTTGTGGTCTGCACTGCTGTGGCAGGACAGGTAGCATGCATCCTTCTAAGTTGGGAGTTGCTGATTGAAGGCTTAGTGTCTGTTATTCTAAACGTGTATTAGTCTTGGTTTAAGCACTTGGGCTTCAGGCCAGTTATTTTACATTAAGAAGGTGTGATCTGCACTCTTGTGGGAGGAGAGGGTAGATTCTGCCCTTCTGAGCTGGGAGTTTCTGGTTAATGGCTTATTGTGTCTGCTTATCTGAACTGTTTTTTTCTGAAATTGGTACACCTTGTTTGCTGTAGCATAGACTAAATTCAGACCTGTTGAATCTAGCTTTGTTTGTATAACCTGAGCACTAATCCAGACCATCTTTTTTTGGAGAAGGTTCCACTGCATGCTAGTGGCAGGAGTGTGCAGTTAGAACTTGTCTGATCAAAAACTGCTTGAACGGGGCTCAGTTTTTAGCTTTTTATTGGTTAATTAGTTAATTTGTTTAAATCAATTTGCTCATTTGCTACTGTTATATTAAAAAAAGACACTTTATGTGTTGCCACTTAGCTAGGGTTAAACTATTCCTGGTGCCATAAAGTCTGCTCTTCAAATTTTCCCTTAGACCTAGCCAGTTTTTTTTAGTTTTAGCACTCAAATCTGATTCTTTGAGCTCAGCACTTGTTCAGAACTCATTGTAAGCACTAAATAAGCCACAAATTACTATGGCACTCAACTTTCATCACTTGTCTACAGGAAAACAGTTTTTAGTACTTAATAAATAAGCACCTATTCAGGCATGTCTAATGGTCAGCTGCCAGAGTTTTCTCCTGTCTACTTGATGAATCTGGGCATCTTGGGGCAATGCAGCAATTGCCTCATGTACATAGACAACCCTTTCCTCCTACCACCCAACCCTACAACCTGTGAGAGATGCACTTATATGGCCAAACTGGGAGCAAAGCTCTCTTCACCCAAGACTGGAATTGACAGTCAAGAGGAGAAGTTAAACACTTGCACCACACCACACTCATCACATAGTCTCTCAAAACCTATACCACCAAAACACACACATAGCAACACAAAACACACACCTACATTTGCGGAGGCTCTCAATAAAAATCTGCTCAAGCAACAGAGACCTTCAAAGCAGAAACGCAAGCAACCTGCACCCCCCCCAACAGAACCCAAATGACACATAGCCCACAAACTCAGTGTGCCATTCAACCACAGCCCATAAGGCATAACAACGTACTCAATACTCTAGTCGTGGGTGACTCTATAGTCAGGCACACTGATTTTCCATTCATCGGGCTAAACATGGAGAAAGTTACTGTCAGCTGCCTGTCGGGTGCCTGGATCTGCCACATAATGCACACACTCAGGTCACTCCACAAGTACAAATATGACTGTCCATGTTGGTGTGAATAACCTGAGATGTACCTCCCTGGACTACATGAAAAGAGACATGGAAGAGCTCTCCAATCTTGTAGCCCAGGCAGGTATGACCCTAGCCCTGAGTAGCATCCTGCCATCACCCAGAATGATACCGCAGTACAAGGACAAAATGATTGACTTCAACAATTGGCTAAGCTTCTGGTGTCATTCTAAGGGGATCCAGTATCTGTCTGCCTAGGATGACCTGATCGACAGACCACAATGCTTTATCAGAGATGATCTGCACCTGTCACCCTTGGGATTCCAAATACTGGCTAAGGCTCTTGCCACCCCATATAGTGCTTTTTTTAGGCAAGGTTCAAATGACAACTTCACCACCATAACAGGTACAAGCAAGCAAAATCTGAGGGTAATGCTACTCAATGCTAGAAGTCTATACCTCAAAATGCATTCACTCGAGGCACTCCTTAAAATGGAGAACATCGACATCTGTGCAGTGACAGAGACCTGGTTCAAGGCTCCAGAGAGCACCCATGCATTACCAGGCTATAATTCATACCACGCATTTCAGCCACCTAACCTGGACTGAAACTCTAATAATGGAGGTGTGTCCATATTCATTAAGGATATCCACACCTCCAGGCTAGTTGCTAAGCATAATGCATCTGAGATTATCCAAGCGCAACTAACTCTGAGCAAGACCGCAATCAAAATTGTAACTTACTACAGATCCCCCACCATGCCCCAAGATTCCTACTTCTCATTTCTTGATACACTGGAAAATATTACGATACAACCCAACACCCTAATAATGGGTGATTTCAACTACCCCACCATTAACTGGGAAAACTACTCATGTACCAACTCTTTTGCTCAATATTTTCTGGAAATCATAAATTCCAATGCCTTGGATCAACTTATCCACACCCCCACCAAGGGCAGCAATATCCTAGACCTGGTCATTACCAACATGGCAACTGGTGTTCCACATCAGAGGTCAATTCCTCATTGGTCAGATCTGACCACAAACTAATCACCCTAGACATCCACATCCCGCCTCCACCCCCCCATTAGGGAAACCACTGTAACAGTTTCTCCAAAGCCAACATCACACTTCTTAAGACAGAATTGCCAAACTTCAAAACATCCATGCAGATGGACAATAGAGGTACGACTGCTGAATCTTACACAAATGCACTTTGTAAACACTTACAAAAGTGCATGGATCATGCTATCCCAAACAGAACCAAGATACTATCCTCCAAAAAAGGGATGCCAATCTGGTGGTCCCCTGCCATAAACAAACTCTACAACAGAAGAAAGAAACTGTTGCAAAAAATAGTAAAATCCCATGATTGGAGGAACTCCCTGGTCAGCCTCTGTAAGAAGCTGCGATCCCTCATAAAATCCCCCAAAGGTAGTTACGAAAACAAAATCGCCACTGATTCTAAAGACAACCACAAAGCATTCTATAGCTATGTCAAGAATCTCAATGGCAATACTCAGATCTGCTCTGAGTTACAGCACAATGACACTAAATATACAGAACCAAATGATATTGCCAACATCCTGGCAGATAGGTTCAGTGCTGACTTTACTCCCCTCTCACCCCCTAAAGAGCTCATCTCTATACCGGAAGAATACAAAGTTCCTGTAATCATGGATGCAGAGGTAAAAAAACACACTCTCCAAAGCCAAGAGCACAGCATCAACGGGACCTGACAACATCCCAGGCTGCGTTCTACACAAACTGCAGAATGAACTGGCACTCCACCTAAGCACCATGTTCAATCATAGCCTCACCTCAAGCTTTGTACCCACTGAATGGTGCACAGCAATGCTTATCCCACTCCACTAAGGGGGAGCCACCATGGACTCCAGGAACTACTGGCCCATAAGCCTAATGAGCCTGGTCTGCAAGGTCATGGAACGTATCATCATGGAACTTATAAACAAAGACACTGGTAATCTCCAAACTCTGGACCCCACCCAGTTCAAGTTTGTAAAAGGTAGATCATGTCTCCTAAACCTGATAGACATCTTTGAATCAGTCACCAAAGCTGTAGACGAGGGTAAGGTGGTTCACACAGCTTATCTAGGTCTTGCCAAGGCTTTTGACACCATCCCCATCTCTGGAATTATAGATAAACTCACTAAACTAGGTATAAATCCCTATGTCACAAGATGGGTTGCCAACTGGCTCACTGACAGAACCCACACTGTGAAAGTAGCAGACTCCAAATCTGACTTTAGACCAGTGACAAGTGGAGTACCACAAGGTTCAGTCCTGGGTCCATTCCTATTTGATATCTACTTTTCTGTAGTACAGGCTAACACAGAAGGTATTTGGCTAATGAAGTTCGCAGAAGACTGCAAACTAGGAGCCATAATCAAAACTCCTAATGATGTGGACATCCAGTAAAAGGGCCTCACTGAGACAGATGCCTGGTGCCAAAGCCATGGCCTCAAGCTCAATGCCAAAAAGTGCATTGTCATCCCCTTTGGTAAAAACTCTGTACCCATGAGCTACCACATAGGTGGTAGTCTACTTAACACTGAAAGTGTGATAAGAGACCTTGGGACACAGGTAGACAGTTGTCTCTCCTTTGATAATCACATCGCCACAGTAGTTAGGAAATCCTTCTATGTGGCACACCTCATCATAAAAGGTTTCTCATCCAGGAAAGAAGAGGTCATTGTTCCCCTCTACTCTTCACTCATTAGACCCATTATAGAGTACAACACCCCTTTTGGTATGTACCTCACAAGACATCTACAACAACTGAAAAGACTGCAGAAATACCTCAAAAAGAGGATTACCAGCCTCAAACAGATGCCCTATGCAGACCGTCTCAAAAAACTCCAGCTTTACTCTGTCGCATATCGCCTACTCAGAGGCGATCTCTGCCTAACATACAAAGCAATGTCAAACTCAGAGCTGTTGGACATGCTCCACTTAAAAAAATCCCAATCCATCTGAGCTACATGCTCTAGGGACCTAAACCTTGTCACCACAATAAACAGAAGATGCTGGAGGGATAGATTCCTGTCCCAGATACTTCCCATACTCTGGAGCAAACTACCTATCTATATCAAACAAAGCTCCTCATTAGTACTCTTCAAGAAAAATCTTGATAATTGGATGGGAAATAGGATATTCACCCTAGGGATCACATCTGTGGCACTGCTCAACAGGGGCACAGGAAAATAATTTTCTTGTCTGGCAAAAGCCAGGGTACCTTTTTGGCTAGGCTTATATAGGCCCTAGGGCCAATAGCCTAGTACCTACCTATGAACCTATGAACCTTTAGCTAACTTTTCATTTTTCTCAGTCTCACTTCTCCCTTCTTTCTGGCCCATTCTGTGAATGTCTTGGTTCTTCTTTGCATCTCTCTAATATCTAGATCCAACTATTCTCCGTTGTTCCATGTTTTTAAACACTAATTTTGCACTTTACGTTCCTTTGTCACTCTTTTGATGGTTCTGACATTGTTGCCTCTTATGTCAATTCCTCATTTTTCTAGTCACTTTCCTAAGTGGCTTGCTATACCTACACACACACACACACACACACACACACACACACACACACACACACACACACACACACACACATGTCTACATGCTCAAACACGCATTGAATAAGTAGACATTTGGTATGTCAAACATGAAATATCTTGTACTGTGCAATTAAGACCAAGTTTTCTGATGACTGACAAAGTCATGGCTCATTAAGCAAAGCTCTATAATATTACAGAACAAGGTATTTCATGTATCAGTCAAAACAGACTCTGCATATTCCATTTAATTCTCATTTTTGTAACTTTAAAGTAGTATTCCCGTTACTAGGCTAAGGATGTGTGGAGCCTGAACAACATGAATGTGCTTAGAGCATTAGTTTTAAACTTGCCAAACAGATAACTTTATTTTAGAATAATAACTAACATTAAACAAACCTGAAATCCCTGTTGACATACATTGTCATCATAAATGGAAAATTGGACCACATCTTTTTTAGGCTAGAAACATTGGTTATGGATGGTGTGGTCATGTGGTCAAAAATCTAGGCATTGAGATTGAAAATAAAACAATTAAAATTAACCATTTTTGAATATAAAAACATTGAGTAAATATGAGTTAATGGAACACATCAAGGTATGGGCAGTGGCGACTCAAACTCTGTTTGCCTCCTTGAACCTTTTAAAATATATGATGATGTTTCAACCGTTTGATGGAAATCCTAATATAACTATTGGTAATCAACTGATAGACTTAAAGAAATATCCATTTATTAAGGAATTAACTGTAAGGGATTTATACCCCTTCCTAGGAGTAGCAGTACATGATATCTTAAAAGAGATGAATCTTCCCATCTCTTATTTAATTATAATGAGGCAGTTAAAAGATTTGGCCATAAATTATTTTACCAGTTCTGAAATAAAAAGAGGAACTAGTTATTTCAGGTCATCTGTGGGAAGCATTGCAACAAGATAGAAAATATATATCCTCAGCGTATAAAATGGCAAAAGAGAGAAAATATAATAATCATATTCTGTTATCCAAATACTGGAGAGAGAAATTGCCATCCCTAGACGACAGTAAAATAGTAGAGGCGTTTAACTTAACATTAAAATCCGTATCACTTCAAAAACTGGTCTTTACTCAATTGATGATATTTAACAATGCATATTATACCCATCTTACACTTCATAAATTTGATTCAAAAAGTCACCTAAATGTCCACAGTGTGTAGATCAGACAGCAGACCTGTTACACATGTTCTGGAGTTGCAAGTGAATTTATAAATTATGGAATTCTTTAAAGTTACAACTACAAAAAATGGGTTACCAAAATTCAACACTCTCCTGGGAATTTCTGATTTTACATATTCCAATCGAGAATTTGGACAAAACGAAAAGGATTGTAATTATGAATATTAGTTTACTAATGAAATTATATATAGCCACAAATTGGTTGAACCCAGCACAGGTGTCGTGGCAAAATTTCAGGCTGTTAGCGATTAAGCATATATTAGCACAAATTGTTAATTAGAAATAATAAGAAAAGTATAAACAGCACAAAAATTTGGGAACAAATCTTTAATATTATTTTGGCGTAGCGGTTCCTATCCACTTTCCATCAGGACAGTCTGTATGTGTACCAACACATTCTTGGATTAGATAGAAAATGTAGAAATAATACAAATTATTGGCTTGAGTTGGTTTATAATTGTCTATTGTAGATGCTTTTATGTTTAATTTTTTGTGATTTTAATTTCCTGTACTTGGTTAAAATGATATTTATTCTTAATGTATTATAGGGAAACTCAAAATGGAACTAAAACATTGGAAGCAATATTGTACATAATGTAAATAGTGTGTGAAATGTATAATGGTTTGGCAAAACAATAAAAATGAGTATTGAAAAAAAAAACAATTAAAATTACATTTAATTAATTAAATTAATTAAAATAAATTGGGCTACTTGCCCAGCTGGACTCTACTTGGTTAACAAATGTAAAATAAAATAAAAATGGTAGCTGATGCAGTGGACTGATATACCAAGGACAGTGAGATTAGAGTTGCAGGAATAAGACCATAATAGTTTAGCTAAAGACTGTGGTTGAGGTGCTTCAAAATCCGTGAGTAATTCTAAAATCAAGCCAGGAGATGGAAGTTCAGAATAATAACAGATTGAAAGAAAGGACCAGGGATCATACTTTTTATTGAAAGTTAGAAGCCCAGTTAATAAGAGATAATCTGGCTACAACTATACAGGCTGATCACAAACAAAGAATGGGTAAGGCCGGCCCGGTAAAATGCAAACCACATCATGTATTCATGAAGTGCTATGACTATATAAACCAAAAGAGTAGATGTTCTGTCAGGCAACTAAACCAAAATGGATTTTTATTGACAAGGCAGAAATTTCAGAAGACTTTGCTGCCAGATACATCAGTAGTGTGTGCAGCTCTACCTGCTAATCTGTAACCCCAAGAAAGAGGGTGCAGCAGTAACATGAGCCGACTCTGTAATGGTTAGAATTATGTGGAATGATAGAGGCAATATTTGTGCAACGCTCGGAAAGAAGTAGTCACCTACCTCCCTAATGTTGTCAGAGTGAAGAATGCAAGGTGGAAAATTTGTGCTGGGAAGAAGGCATGCAGACCAAGCAGATGTGTACTACATATAAAGATCAATAGGAGGGGGTACAACCCAAAAATTTCTGTCAGGAAACATATATTCCAGTGTGGACAGTGGCATGGACAACATATACACAGCTCAATCAAATAGAAAAGGGCAGTATAATGTTAGAGATAGGTCACTGCAAAAGGACCACAGGCAAAAGATAAATAATGGAGAAACCTCACTGAACTGCATGAAGGCCAACAACTTCAGCAGTGACCTAGATAAGTAAAGAAGGCAGGCTAAATCCAAAAAAAGAGCAAACCCAGAAGCTAGCCTATGAGAGAGTGTGATCAGCAAGTGGTTACAGAAAGAAGGATAGAAGTATAGGAAGTTTGTGGGGGGGGGTTGGTGGTGAGGGAGCTATTCGCTTGCTCTGCCTTCATGAATAGTGGACTGTCTCCCCTGCTATCCTACACAGTCCATTCAGTCCTCCAGAAGGTGAGAGATGAGCAGAAGACCACACAGCTTTCACCCAACTGAGGCTTCAGGATTTTGGGTCTTTAAAGCTCTAGTCACTCTGTGCATGCCTGTAACTGCCCCAAGGTTCAGTGTGCAAGGGGTGCTGGTGAGAATATGTCACTCACTTCTGTTGGTGACATAAGCCCTCAAGTCTGTCCTGACTACTGGTATACACCATGTATTCTACAGTGGGAATGTATGCCTGGATAAGTGCCCAAGCTGCTATACAAATTCATGTTGCCGGGGGGGGGGGGTCAGGACTTTATTCATCTATGACAGCAAAGCTGGCTAGACAGGAGCATATAGTGCATACCAGATGTTGGCATTCAGGCAGCTGATGGTAAGAATGGGCAAGCAGGATAAACATGTCTTGATTTTCTTTTCTTACACTGTTTTATTTCCTTCTTGTGAAATTACATAGCGTGTGGGTGTGGAGTTAAGCTGCAGTGATTAAGGGTAAGCAAGAGAGTTCAGATGGAAAGACTCGCTTTTGTCAAGTGTGCTGTGATTTCAAAGAAACAGCATCCCAGAAGCCATGCAGGGAGGAAACATAAAAAAGGCAGAGACAGCGCCAACATAGAGCACACAGTATGAGACAGAGAATCAGGAGGGCAGCATCTCAATGTTATGTTGTGGATGCTGCAAGTAATGTTGAACTCTTATGGAAGTGTGATAGCCAAGCTGGCCTGATCTAACTGCATTGACTGCCATTGTCAGCTACTATCTCTTGTTGAGTAAATATTCAAAATATTTTAATGCAGTGCCTGCATGCAATTGAATTATATCATGTCTGGTCAGGGGGAGGGTTTTATTCTCTCTCTTATAGATGTTAATTAGTGTCTGTAAAATTGTATTTAGATTAGGATATAGAGGGCTAAGCAAAACGGCATACTTCTGCCAGTTAGTTTTATAGGGAGATTAAAATATTAAACATGTTAATGCTAAGATAGTAAAATAGTATAACACTGTCAGTTAATTGTATGAAATGGGTGCAAAAGAGTAAAATATCTTAACGCTGATGTAGTTGTTCATGAAACCCAAACTCCTTGACACACCCCTGAAAGAGAACGTAAGCTTGAGCTATCCCCCAGTAGATAAATACTGTAGTAAGGCTTGTGGCAATCCTACAGTAGATAAACACTGTAGTAAGGCTTGCAGTAATCCCCCACTAGATACTGTAGCAAAGCCTGTGGCAATGCCCCCAATAGATAAATACTATAGTAAGTCTTGCGGCAATACCCCAATAGATAAACACTGTAGTATGGCTTCTGGCTATCCCCCAATAGATAAATACTGTAGTAAGGCTTGTGGCAATCCCCCAGTATATACTGTAGTAAAGTTTGTGGCAATTCCCCCAGTAGATAAATACTGTAGTAAGGCTTGTTGCAATCCCCCAATATATAAATACTGTAGTAAGACTTGTGGCTATCCCCACTAGATAAATACTGTAGTAAGGCTTGTGGCAATCCCCCAGTAGATACTGTAATAAAGCTTGTGGCAATTCCCCCAATAGATAAATACTGTAGTAAGGCTTGTGGCAATCCCCCAATAGATAAACACTGTAGTAAGGCCTGTGGCTATCCCCCAATAGATAAATACTGTAGTAAGACTTGTGGCAATCCCCCAGTAGATACTGTAGTAAAGCTTGTGGCAATTCCCCCTTAGATAAATACTGTAGTAAGGCTTGTGGCAATCCCCCAATATATAAATACTGTAGTAAGACTTGTGGCAATTCCCAAGTAGATACTGTAGTAAAGCTTGTGGCAATTCCCCCTTAGATAAATACTGTAGTAAGACTTGTGGCAATCCCCCAATAGATAAATACTGTACTAAAGCTTGTGACAATCCCCCAATAGATAAATACTGTAGTAAGGCTTGTGGAATGCTTAGGTTACTGGAAGTGGTAAACCAGTCTGAGTGAGCAATCTGGGAAAATGAAGGAGCCTAAAAAAGGTTGACTACTACAGTCTCATGACAGATGGGTAATCAAGTGTTTTAAGAGGTAATATCACTAAGAAAGTGAAGGGAGTGATGAGAGAGTAGTGTAGATGAAGCTGTGATACATAGCACATTGACAATGATGTAAGACTGGTTTGCAGAATATGCATGACTGCATAGAGAATCTGTCAATGAGCTTGTTAAAGAGAAGTAAAGACATAAAACATTGATGATACAGAGCATTTAAAGAGACAAATGGGATGGTTAGTGAAAATATAAATTGTAATTAAATTAGGTAATATGCAGAGGTGATAATTCGTCTGTCTGTCTTGCCATGTTAGTAATAGAGGAGATAACATGAGAGAAAAGGAAGCAATATTTGCTTCATTAGAATTAGATTGCAAACCCATTCATTTAGAGAAAATGAGAAGAGGAGACATAATCCCTGTTTTTTTCTGATGGTGAAGGAAAAGCAATCCAAACTATATGTAGCTATACAGCAGACTAAGTAAGGATGGTATTTTTATATTTTTAACTCAAAAGGTGATGAGGAAGGGAGGAGGATTATAGTGCAGTAGAAAGAAGGACACAAAAGTTAATGTAATGCAACTATTTGCTGCAAGAAGGAAGGATTTTTTCTGCAGCCAATATGCACACTGGAGGAGATTAAAAGTTATGTTACCACATGGATTATGAATTGTAGTGCCAAAGAAGGAAGCTTTGCAGAAAACACTTAGAAAGGATAAAAAATCATGACCTTGGAAGAACGTATAGGATAGTTTTAATCTGCATGTAATGAAGTTGCTGGAAAATTGA